>NC_138555.1:13718066-13816754 GCF_964273705.1 Natrix helvetica
GGACGATAATTGACTAGGTCCGTTGGGTCCAGGGAAGGCTTCTTGAGCAGGGGCCTCACCACCGCCTCTTTCAAGGCGGCCGGTAGAGACCCCTCACCCAACGAGGCGTTCACTAGGCCCAGGAGCCAGTCGTGCGTAACCTCCCAGGATGCCAGTACAAGCCAGGAGGGACACGGGTCCAATAAACATGTGGTGGGTCGCAGACGTCCACGCAACCTGTCCAAATCCTCGATGGCAACCGAGTCAAACTCCTCCCAAAGCGGTCCCTCAAGACTCGCCACGGGCGTCTCTACTGGACCACTGAAAGGGGCCCATCCCATCTGGATTTGAGCGACTTTGTCCTGTAGATATTTCCCAAACTCCTCTGCTCTGCCCTGTAAAGGGGCTTTCCGGCGGTCTCTCAAACAAGAGGGAGCGAGTCACCCGAAACAGGGCGGCAGGGCGGTTATCTGCGGACGCAATAAGAGCGGCGCAATGTTGACGTTTGGCCGCTCTTAATGCCACAAGGTACGTCCTCAGATAGGCTCGTGCCTGTGTTCGGTCAAATTCGGAACGGGAGGATCTCCAACGACTCTCTAGGCGTCTCTTGTGGCGTTTCATCACCCTTAGCTCCTCGGTGAACCAAGGGGCCAGGGTGGTTCGTCGCTGCAGGAGAGGCCGCAAAGGCGCCACCCGGTCTAGGGCCCCGGTAGTCGCACTATTCCATGCGTCTACCAGGTCCTCCACTCGGGGGCGGGTCAAGTCCACAGGAGGTGGCCCAAGCTCCGTCTGGAACCTATCTGGTTCCATCAGGCGCTTGGGGCGGAACCAGTGGTGGGTTCCTACCGGTTCGCACCGGATCGTGCGAACCGGTTGAAGACCGAACCTGGAAGTAACCGGGAACCGGCACCGGTCCTGTCACTTTATCCCCCTTGCCATCCCAACGGAGCTCGCTCGCTCCCCCGCCCGTCCGCACTAAGCTAGCTAGCCCAGCTAGCCGCTCATTGATTGGCTGGAGTTCAGCCAATCAGTGAGCGGGCTGGAGGCGACCCGTTTAAAAGCGGGTCGTCCTCCATTTCAAAACTCCCTTCTCTTCGCTGGGAGCTTGCTGCTTCCCTCAGGTAAGCAACTAAGCACGAGGGGGGGCGGCGGGAGGCTTGCTTCGCCGAGGAAACGCCTCTGGGCCTTTCCGAGATGAAGCGCCATGCTCGCGTGGGCGACGCGGCCGGCGGGAGGCTTGCTTCGCCGAGGAAACGCCTCTGGGCCTTTCCGAGACGAAGCGCCGTGCTCGCGTGGGCGACGCAGCCGGCGGGAGGCTTGCTTCGCCGAGGAAACGCCTCTTGGCCTTTCCGAGACGAAGCGCCGTGCTCTCGTGGGCGGCGCAGCCTCCGCGAGGCTAGGCCAAAAGCCCCCCCCACCCCTCTCCAGCCCTAAGCAGTCTTAAACATTCTTACCTGTCCTCCTGCCTCTCTGCCTGTCTGCTGCCTGTTGCATCGGAGAGCTGCTGATTCTGCCTGCTGGTAAGTAACCTGGCTTTTTTTCTTTTATTTTTAAAATGTATTTTAAAATAATATTTTATTTATTGTGCATAGAATTTTTTAAAATAATTTTACTTAAAAGTATTGAGTGTAGAATATTTTAAAATGGTTTACTTCAATTTATTGTTTGTGGATTCTTTTTTTAATATTGTCTTAGACTACTTAAAAAAAGATTCTATCCAAAATAAATTAAAATAAACCATTTTAAAATATTCTATACTCAATACTTTAAAATGTATTGTGGATATAATTGTTTTAAATTGTTTAATTGTAGTATGGAATATTTTTAATGGTTTCATTTTAAATTATTGTGTGTGGAATAGTTTGAAATGGTTACAGTATAAATTATTGCTGGTGGAATAATGGTTACAGTTGGTACAATACCTTAAAATAGTTATAGTATAAATTATTGCTGGTGGAATACTTAACAATGGTTTTTAAGGATTTTTTTTTATTTATAGAATATCTTTTTTAAATTATTGTTTGGGAATTTTTATGTTTTAATTGTTTATAAAATATATTTACTACAAGAAATGTTATTCCTTTTTGCAAATGTTTTATTTGTGATGCAATATGTTGCTTTTAAGTGTACAGGTTGGTGTACGGTATGTGTCTCAAGGTGGCTTCTTTTCTATGGGCAGGCCAGGTTGGTGCAAGGCAGCTTTGCCAGATTTTGTGTGTTTCTGTGTGATACCTGGTTGTTTATGTAATTGTGATGTGGTTGCTGGTTCTGTGAGCTTCCTGGCACTGTCCTTTATAATTTCCCACAATGCCTTGATGGTTTTGATTCCAGTGGCTTTGTCTTTCCTGTCCTTAGGGTTAGGGGGGAAAAAACACTGGTTTCATTTGCAGTCTTTGGGGGGGGGGGGGGGGACAAAAAGGAGAAAGAGGGAGGAGGTGGGAGAAAGTGGGATCCTTGCTGCTTTCTGAGCTTGGTGGTGTTTTTACAGACATTTCACTACCAAACTAGGTAACATCATCAGTGCTAGATGGGGTTGTGGGGAAAGGAGGAGGAGGAGAAGTCGAAGGACAAAAAGGAAAAAGATAAGGAGGGAGAGGACTGTGGGGTCCTTTGGTGTTCTCTGAACTTGGTGGTTTTTAATTATTTTTAGGGAATTTTTATTTATTTATTGTTTATAGAAAGTTTATTACAAGAAATGTTATTCCTTCTTGCAAATGTTTTATTTGTGATGCAATATGTTGCTTTTAAGTGTACAGGTTGGTGTATGGTATGTGTCTCAAGGTGGCGGCTTTTCTATGGGCAGGCCAGGTTGGTGCAAGGCAGCTTTGCCAGATTTTGTGTGTTTCTGTGTGATACCTGGTTGTTTATGTAATTGTGATGTGGTTGCTGGTTCTGTGAGCTTCCTGGCACTGTCCTTTATAATTTCCCACAATGCCTTGATGGTTTTGATTCCAGTGGCTTTGTCTTTCCTGTTCTTAGGGTTAGGGAAAAAAACTGGTTTCATCTGCAGTCTTTTGGGGGGAAATTGTTTGTGTGTGTGTGTGTGTGTGTGTGTTTTCCTGGCACTGTCATAGTTTGTGTTTGTGGGTATGTAATGTCCCGCAGTTATCTACACATTAATAATGATCAAGTGCTAATAATATTTCCTTATACATTTTAGTGACCTTTCCTTTCATAATTGGTGTTTTCTTTCATACTTTTAGATTTCTAATTGCTGTTTTTGTTAGTTAGCAATTGATAAAACAAATTCCACGTGAAAAAGTATTCAAAGCCTTCTTGGTTTTAATTGTCAATTTATTCATTCTTGCACATTCTAATATTTATTCATTTTCATATCTTTGTTTTTTCCACTGTTGTGCAAACACAATTCCAACAGCTGTTAACATGTGTAAAATTAAATATGTATTTATTCCCTTTGAAATACAAGTAGTAAGTAGTAAGCTACTTACCTTCTGTAAGTAGCTCTTTTATTGTTTTGTGTACTTATTTTAATCTTATTTAAGTAGTAAGTGCACAAAATAATAAATTTCCTTTTTTATATCTTCTTTTTGTAGATCATTCATTGGGGCAAAAAATTCAGTGACATTGTCTTGGCCACTCCCATCCGGTCACATGACTGCCAAGCCACTCCCACCCGGTCACATGGCCGGCAAGCCACTCCCACCCGGTCACATGGCCAGCAAGCCACTCCCACCAGGTCACATGGCTGGCAAGCCACTCCCACAAAGGAGGCCACACCCACAGAGTAGGTTCCAAAAAATTTTGAAACCCACCACTGGGCGGAACCATCTAATACCTTCCGGTTCCGCCTCCCCGCAGCGGGGGGTAGCACCAGGGAAGTCAAGCCGGAGAAGTGAGTGATCTGACCATGACAGGGGAATAATAGTTGGATCCCCTATTCCCAGATCACTCGTCCACTGGCCAGAGACAAAGACAAGGTCCAGCGTGTGGCCTCCCTCGTGAGTAGGGCCCTGAATTAATTGGGTCAGGTCCATGGCTGTCATGGAAGCCATGAACTCCCGAACCCCCTCAGACGCTTCTCCCATCGACGGCAGGTTAAAGTCCCCCATCACTAAAAGTTTGGGGGTCTCAACCGCCACCGATGAGATCAGCTCGAGGAGTTCAGGCAGGGCCGCTGATGTATAGCGAGGAGCCAGGTATACTATCAGCAGGCCCAACTGCCTCCCAGGGCCCCATCTCACGACAAGGGACTCACACCCGGATGTCTGCGGCACCGTGAACTCTCTCGGCTCCAAGTCTTCCCGGATAATCACTGCTACCCCACCGCCCCTTCCCTGGGCCCGAAGCTGGTGAAATGCTCGATAACCCGGCGGGCACATTTCCACGAGGGGTAAGCCTCCCTCGTGGCCCAACCAGGTCTCAGTTATTCCTGCGAGGTCCGGCTCCCCCTCCAAAATTAGATCGTGGATGAGGGGGGCCTTATTGACAACGGACCTCGCATTGCATAACAGCAGTCTCAGGCCTTGGGTCTGTAGATCCTGACCACCTAGTATGCAGGGGTTGGTACAAACGACCGGGTATGACCAAAAACCCCGGTCTCCCAACCGACTACGCACTCTTGATCTGTCCTCGCACCTGCCCCTCCCCACGACCGTTGGTATCAAAAAGCCCTGCACAGGAATGCTATCTTCCTTCTCCTCCCCCACTCCGCTCCCTCCTCCTTCGACCACACCTAGGTGCCTGGCTCTACCATCCCTCCTGACCTGTTCCCCCCCCCTCCTCCCACCCCCCAACCCCAGGGTCCCTACAAATTCTTAAAAAATATTTTACTAAAAAACCCCTTAATTTGCGCTTCCTCCACCTCTCAGGGTTAATAAACCCATCCTCAAGGTGGGCCCTCGAAAGGGCTGGAGGCCAAACCTGCGAGAAAGGGGATTCCCGCAGCCGCAGTAATTCCGGCTTCGTGTACATAGAAATGGAATCATGGGGTACAGTTGGTTGGTAACAGGTGCTGAAGAAATAGATGTAAAATCATTGTTTGTCGAGAAGGTTTTCCTGACCCAAGATGAAAGGGTGAGTTAATGGGCTAGTCGCCTAACCGGGTTTCATTCAGGAGGGTTTCAAAATGGTATAGGAGCCGGCAAAGCAGATGTTAAAAAGATGTTTAAAAAGCAGATATTTAAAAAGATGTTTAAAAAGATGTTAAAAGCAAGCGACAAAGTCAAAGTCAGAGATGCGATAATAGTATCAAGGGTTCAAACCTAGGTTCTAGGTTTGCCATTTAGTTGTGTCTGCTCTGCTCTGAGATACTTTAACCGGCTCACCCCTCCTTTAGCTGCTTCGTTCAGATCTTCCCCCTTCTCACTTCTCGCCTCTCACACAACGAGGCAGTCCTCCAGGTTTCTGACCAACGCCCCGGCTAGCACACCCACACGCCAACACGCCAGCACGCCAACAAACCAACATGTTTGCCATCTTTCTCGTCATCTTCCTGTCTCTCCAGCCTCTCCGCGCTTCTCGCCTCTCGCCTCCCACACTCGGTTCTCTGTTTGGTGCCAGATGATCCGTTCCACGCTCCATGCTCCACGTCTGACGCTCTCACCAGCCAGACGGGCAACCACAGCCAAACGAGCACCCACTTCGTGTCTCCGTTCTTCTCCGTTCTTCTCTAGCCGCCTGGCGCTCAGCTCAGCTCCACACTCCACACTCCACACTCAGCTCCGCGCTCCACGCTCCACATCTGGCGCTCTCACTAGCCAGATGGGAAGCCACAGCCAAGCAAACAATTCCACAACTCCTTCTCCACTCCATTCTCTGCCTAAGCGCTGGCAAGAGGTAAACGGCGTTCAGCGTTCAGCGCAATCACGTTTAATTCGCGCTCGGCGTCCTCGGCGTCCTTCGGTGTTTCAGCTTCCCGCTAGCCAGCTGACCGCCCCAAACGCCCTGCCCGACCCCTCCTGGCCAGGGCAGAGTCGGGGGGTGGTCGTCGACAAAGCACGACCCTCAGAGTAGCATTAGGGGTCGGCAGCACCTCTCCCAGATGGAAAACCCCTCCGCAATTTTGCGGAGCTCACACGGCAGCCGCCATCTGCCTCGGAAGCTCCTCCTCCGCTTGCCATCACCTGGGGGAGGGGGGGGGAGGGGGACACGCAGGACGGCCGCCTTCCCCTCCAGACCTGCAGGCTGGGCTCTCAACAGCTGACCGGCGCTGACGCAAAGGGGGAGACACCATGCTGGAGCTGAGACTGCTGCTCTGCTGCGGTGCAGCAGAACTGAGCTGAACCGGCAGCAACCCACCTCTGATTCACACTATACACTCATAAATCAACTATTATCTTCTCACCTGTACTCCTTTAAACTCTTTCCAAGTTCTTTCTCAATCTTCAATCAAAGGGTCTTTCCTCTCCCATCCACCTTCAAAGGCCTCTCAAGTCTCTTAAACATCCAAGCTCACAGCTCCTCTGAAAAATGTCCGATTCCAAGTCAAATACAGTCCAATTTTCAGGAGAAAAGCAAGGGAAATAATTCAAGTTTCATAATCTCTTAAATTTCATAATCTTTAGATGGGTGTTATATTTTTTAAAACCATTCTCTGTGATGGAGAGAGTGGGGGAGGGGGGGAGGGGAATGAGAACGTCGTTCCTTCAGAGGGTTCCTATATTCCAACGGTCGTAGGAAGGGGTGGATGCGAGGACAGAAGAAGATTCTGCAGTCGGTTGGGAGACCGTGGGCGCTGGATACGCCCGGTCGTTTGTACCAACCCCCGCACTCTAGGTGGCCAGGGTTTACAGAACCAGGGCATGAGGCTGATGTTGTGTAACACAAGGTCCGTTGTTAATAAGGCCCCCCTCATCCACGACCTGGTTTCTGAGGGGGAGCCGGACCTTGCAGGGATCACGGAAACCTGGTTGGGCCATGAGGGGGGTTTACCCCTCGTGGAAATGTGCCCACCAGGATACCGTGTATTCCATCAGCCTCGTGCCCGGGGTAGGGGTGGCGGGGTAGCAGTCATTATACGGGAAGGCCTGGCACCGAGAGAATTCACCGTACCTCAGATATCCGGGTGTGAGACTCTAGGTGTGAGATGGGGCCCAGGGAGTCAGTTGGGCCTGCTGATTGCATACTTGGCTCCTCGCTATGCATCAGCGGCCCTGCCAGAGCTCCTCGAGATGATTGCGGAGGTGGCGGTTGAGACCCCTAGACTATTAGTTATGGGGGACTTCAACCTGCTATCGATGGGCGAATCATCCGAGGTAGCTCGGGAGTTCATGGCTTCCATGACAGCCTTGGACCTGACCCAAATAATTCAGGGCCCCACACACGAGGGAGGCCACACGCTGGACCTTGTTTTTATCTCTGGTCGGTGGAAGAGTGATCTGGGAATATGGGATCTGGTTATTACTCCCCTGTCATGGTCAGATCACTCGCTTCTCCGACTCGACTTCCCTGCCGCTACCCCCCATCGCGGGGAGGCGGAACCAGAAGATCTTAGATGGTTCCGCCCCAGGCGACTGATGGAACCTGATAGGTTCCAGACGGAGCTTGGGCCACTTCCTGTAGCCCTGACCCGCATGAAATAGTGCGGCGACCGGGGCCTTGGACCGGGTTGCGCCCTTGCGGCCTCTCCGGTGGCAGCGAACCACCCTGGCCCCTTGGTTTACCGAGGAGCTGAGGGTGATGAAGCACCACAAGAGACGCCTAGAGAGCAGATGGAGATCCTCTCGCGCCGAATCTGACCGAACACAGGTAAGAGCCCATTTACGGACCTACCTTGTGGCACTAAGGGTGGCTAAACGTCAATATTATGCCACTCTTATTGCGTCCGCAGAAAACCGCCCTGCCGCCCTGTTTCGGGTGACCCGCTCCCTCCTTTCACAGAGGCCGCGGGAAGCCCCTTTGCAGGGTAGGGCAGAGGAATTTGGGGAATATCTGCAGGACAAAATCGCTCAGATCCGGAGTGAATGGGTCTCCTTTAGTGATCTAGGGGAGACACCGGAGGCGAGTTTTGAGGTACCTCTCTGGGAGGAGTTTGACTCTGTTGCCGCCGAGGACATGGACAGGTTACGCGGGCGACTGCGGGCCACCACATGTTTATTGGACCCGTGTCCCTCCTGGCTTGTACTGGCAGCCTGGGAGGTTACACGAGACTGGCTCCTGGGACTGGTGAACGCCTCGCTGAGGGAGGGGTTCCTACCAGCCGCCTTGAAAGAGGCGGTGGTGAGGCCCCTACTTAAGAGGCCTTCTCTGGACCCAGCAGAGTTAGCCAATTATCGTCCTGTCTCCAACCTTCCCTTTCTAGCGAAGGTTGTTGAGAGTGTGGTGGTACAACAGTTCCCTCGACACCTGGAGGAAATTGTTTATCTAGACCTGCGCCAGTCCGATTTCCGGCCCGGTCACAGCACTGAGACGGCTTTGGTCGCGTTGGTGGATGATCTCTGGAGGGCGAAAGATGGGGGTTGCTCCTCCATCCTAGTCCTGTTAGATCTCTCAGCGGCTTTCGATACCATCGACCATGGTATCTTATTGCGTCGGCTGGAGAGGATGGGGGTGAGGGGCACCGTATTGCGGTGGTTCTCCTCCTTCCTCTCTGGTCGGTCGCAATGTGTGTTGACAGGGGAGCAGAGGTCGACCCTGAGGCCGCTCACGTGCGGAGTGCCGCAGGTGTCGGTCCTCTCACCTCTCCTGTTCAACACATACATGAAACCGCTGGGCGAGATCATTCGAGGTTTCAGGGTTGAGTGTCATCTGTATGCAGATGACACTCAGCTGTACATCTCTACCCCGAACCACCCCAACGAAGCCGTCGAGGTGATGTCCCGGTGTCTGGAAGCCGTCCGGGTCTGGATGGGTGACAACAGACTCAAGCTCAACCCTTCCAAGACGGAGTGGCTGTGGCTACCGGTGCCCCGCTTTAGCCAGTGTGTTCCATCTCTGGCCATTGGGGGGGAACAATTGCCCCCGGTGGATAGGGCGCGCAATTTGGGCGTCCTCCTAGATTCCCGGCTGACGCTGGATGATCATGTGACAGCCGTGGCTAGGGGGGCGTTCCACCAGGTCCGCCTGGTGCACCAATTGCGCCCCCTACTAGAGCGGGACGCCCTTCGCACAGTCACTCAGGCCCTGGTGACTTCCCGTCTTGATTACTGCAATGCTCTCTACATGGGGCTCCCCTTGAGATGCACCCGTAGGCTCCAGCTGGTTCAGAATGCAGCCGCGCGGGCAATTATGGGGAGTACTAGGTACTCCCATGTAACACCGTTCCTGCGCGAGCTGCACTGGCTGCCTGTGGCTTTTCGGGTGCGTTTCAAGGTGTTGATTGTCATCTTTAAAGCGCTCCATGGCTCAGGACCTAGTTATCTGCGGGATCGCATCCTACCCCATACATCCCTGCGACCAATCCGCTCTCACAGAGAGGGACTCCTCCGGGTACCTTCCGCTAAGCAATGCGGGCGGGCGGTGCCCAGGAGTAGGGCCTTCTCTGTGATGGGCCTAACCCTCTGGAACAACCTCCCCCCCAATATTAGAACTACTGTTGATCTCCGCTCCTTCCGTAAGAAACTCAAGACCCACCTGTTCCGACTAGCTGGCCTGGCCCATTTGTAATCATAAGTAACATCTATTACTGACCTTCCTGGATGGCTTTTTAAATTTTAAATTTTGGGGTTTTAATTGGTTTTAGATTGTTTTTAACTATTAATTAGTTTGGGCTAATATACAGACTGTATGTTTACGTTGTTTGTCTGGGTTTTCGTGTTGTGCTTTGTTGTTTTTATATATGCGATGTCTGTACACCGCCCCGAGTCCCTGCGGGGAGAGGGGGCGGTTTATAAATTAAATAAACTCAAACTCAAACTCATGGCGCGGAGGAGGCAGAAATTCAGCATCCGTCGTCCACTCCAGCAAGCTCTGCCCCAGAGATTGGATCTGTTAGGATTACTGTAATAGAAGATTCCTACACTGAGCAGGTTAGCCTTTAGAGGTGTCTAAACCTGGCAACTTTAACACTTGTGGACTTCAACTTCAATTTGTGGGCTTCAACTCCTAGAATTCGGGGAGAATTCTGGGAGTTGACATCCACAAGTGTTAAAGTTGCCAAGTTTGGAAACCCCTGGATTACATCAATATTTCTCAACCTCAACAATTTTAGAATCTGTAGACTTCATTCGCTAGAATGCTGTCTAAGGAATTCTGGGAGTTGAAGTCCAGACATTTCAAAGTTGCTGAGGTTGAGATAATTGATCTCCAAGATCCACTTGAATCCTTACATTCTGTGATGCTATGATTGGCTGAGTAGCTGAGATTTCCTTTGTATGAGAATTGGAGTATCCTTAGTTCAGTGATGTCATTTCCAGAGTTTTTGAATTTTCTGGGTCTTCTCGCTTACAGGTTTGACATGCAATTTTTCTCCTACAAGAAACATTCTTAAGTAATGTTGGAAGAAATGTCCTTCTGGGTTCAGTTCCAAGTGGGGAAAAAACACTGGAAACATGGTGACTGTTTGGAAAGATGGTTTTAATGGTGGACAGGACCACATGGTTTGAGGTCCTGGGGGAAAAGGCTCACATGCCTTGAAGATTTTGAAGAAAAAAAGGGAAGAGATGCTGAGAGAGCCTGAGTTTTATACCCTCTCTTGGGCCCCACCTTAGAGTTTCCTGTTCCTGTCCAAGAAATGTATCCCATTGGCTGTCAGACTCCCAGGGGACGGGGGTCTTAGCTAACTTTGTAGGCTGACTGTGTCCCAGGCCTGGCTGAATCTTGCTGGGTGATGTAATCTCCCCAGGTGCCATGTAGTGAGTTCTGTTGCTAGATGGGTAGAGGGCTAATCCTATCATGTCCTGAGGGCCATGTCTTAATCCCATCACACTGGAGCTGAAGGGGGTAGATCTTTGTTATGTAGAATAGACTGACTCAGGCCTTAATGGTCCATTGACAAAGGGGGGGGGGTGAGTTTCTGCCTCCCTTTTAGGGGAAATATCCTTTTAATATTTCCTAAAATAATTCATTTTTCTAGGAGAGGGGTGGATGCTAACTTCCTACAGTAATATGTTTGATTTTTTTAAAAAGTCAAGGAGGAGAGTGCCTGGAAGAGTTTACAGATGTGCTTGAGCTCCATACGGAAGCTTCTGTTTCCAAATGTGCAAAATTCAGATTTAAAACTACTTGATATGGCTGGTTTGAAAAGTAGTAGTGAGGAAGCAACTGCATGCTGGCTGGGGAATTCTGAGAGTTGAACTCCACATCTCTTAAAGCTGCCAGAATTGAGAAGTCCACTGATCTAGACTGAACTTAGATGCTTTGTTCTGGTTGCATTTGGTTGAACTTAGATGCTTTAGACTAGGGGTTCCCAATCTTAGCCACTTTAAGATGTATGGATGTCAACTCCTGGCTGGGGAATTCTGGGAGTTGAACTCCACAGGTTTTAAAGTGGCTAAAATTGGGAACCCCTGCTTTAGAGGCCTAATAACTATTAACAATGCCTCTGACTCTTTTGAAAACAGTGGGCATTTCCACATCATGCATGTGTGTGTGTGTGTGGGGGGGGGGGGGGGGTTAGACTAATTACATGTCTTTTTCACCCAGTGTTATAAGTGATGAATGCTGCTCCACTCTGAAATCTCATTTTTTTAATATAAAGTTTTTTATTTTTTCATTTTCATAACATATAATCACACGTATACTATTACATAGCCAACATCGTATTGTATTATTAAATGTTTACATCAATTCATCTTACCATCAATTATTGGCTCTTCTGCTCTCCATAGACCATATTTGTCACTTTCTTCTCCCTCTCTCCTCCCCCTCCCTCCCTCCTTTCTTCCCTCTGTCATCCTTCTCTACTTCCCCTTCCTCTCTCCTTCTCCTCTCTCCCCTTTCCACTTCTCCTTTCTCTCCTCCTCTCCCCCCCACTGCCCCTATCTCCAATCCCTCTCTTCTTCCCTTACCTCTCTCCTCTACTTCACACTCTTCAACTCATTTACTTGGTATATTTCAGCCTCTGAGCGAGCTCCATTTTATGTTGATGGTATTTATAATTCCTTTTCAATATCCATATTTAATTTTAATATATATCTTCCTCCTTTAAAAAAAATAGAAGAAAAAAGTATACATATATAGTCATTGTGCTTTAACCCCCCACCCCACCCAGCCTAATTTTGGCCAAGATGTAGACCTGATTACAATTCCCAGCTATTGTCCTCATTATATTTATATAATTATATATACTTACACACCCCAATTTGTGATTCTGTCTTTAAATCTCAATAGTTTCCCATTCTAAGTATATTTCATGTTCCCTCTCCATTTTTCCATATCTTGGATTAGATTACCCTTAATTGTCTATAAATGGCAATCCTTACTGTTCAATGTTCATTACATTTCCCTTAATCTACTATATAGAATAACAAGCGGTAAGCATCTCACTTTGTTCATCATCTTAAAAGTTCTATATATGTCCATGTTTCATATATTTTAACCCATGCTTAATTGTCCTTCTATTGTCATATTCAATCAATTAGCAAATCAGTTTAATTATCATGCATAAAAGTGAATCAGAAACCTCAGCTTTACAATCTCCCCATATCAGTTTTTTATTTGTCCATATTCCATATATTTTAACCTTTATTTAATTATCTTTCCATTATCATATTCAACCAGTTAGCAACTCCATTTTATTGTCATATTTAGGAATAAACCCCTTATCTTAGCTTTATATTTTCCCATATAGCAATTTCTAGTTGTCTGATTTTTTCCTAGTAAGTCTTTTGTCCCACTTCTCTGTTCCTGCCTTCTCCCTTTTCTTTGTTTTGACACGTCCACCCTCTTCAATTTTCCCCAAGCCACCGTCAAAAAGATCTTTTATATTTCTCTTTGTTGGGGTGTAATCTCCTACTTCAATTTTCCTTATGCCACTGACAACCTCCAAAACATCTTTTGTCTGCTTTTTATTCCCTTTTGTTGGGACACATCCCCCTTTTACAATTTTCCCTATACCACTGCCAAGTCCAATGGAGTTTTTTGTCTGCTTTTTATTTCCCTCTGTTTCTACCCCTTCATTATCTTGCCCCCCTTCTTCTTTGCCTTCTTCTTTAAATACCTGCTTCTCTGGGTTCAGAATTTTATTTAGGCTTGATTTTAATGATTTATGCATATTTTTTACAATTTCACGTAGTTCTTCAAATTCCCAGTTTTCCATGATGTCCAATTCCTAAGTTACATTTAGTTATACAATTCTTATTTCAGAGTTCTGGGCCACCTTAAATTTAACTACTTCAGCTGCTGTGGGGAAGAGTGACGAGAGCCATCTTGGTCTTTTGTTTTTCCTTAATGTCCAGTTCCAAAATTGCAGTTAGTTATAGAAGTCTTATTTAGAGGTTCTGGTCCACCTTAAATTTAGTTAATTCAACTACTGTGAAACCGGAAGAGAAGCTGGAGCCTTCTTTATCTTTTGCAGAAAAAAATGGAAGAAAAAAACCCCCCTTCGTATTTCCCAGTTCTTGACTCTGCTATTATTTCCTTTCCTTGCCACTCCTCAACTCTCGTTGGTCATAGCTGCTCACAATATATTAATTGGAACAAGCTTGCATACAGCCAAAACTCAGGTATGTTTCTTCTTCGCCTCCTGCTTTTCCAAGTTCTGATTTACAGCAGTTGGTTAATTAGAATTTCCCACACAGGCAAGATTAGGTTATCGGCTGTCAGTGAGTGTTTTTTTCTTGATCTTTCTCCCTTGTTGTATTCCATCTCTCATTCATTGGGGTTGCTTAAGATATGTTAGTTAAAAGACACTCAGACACAGTAAATCTTCACGCTCCTCGACTTCTTTAAAAACACAATCTTTTCAAGTTGGAAGCCAAATTTAGAGTTAGTATTTGAATGGGTTAGTCACTTCTCTGCTTTCTCCCTTTCTGTCCAAATTGTTTCAAACAAATGGCTTTTTTGGGGGGGTAGTGTTTCAACCCTCCATTTTCCTTTTCTTTCTTTCTTTCTTTTTGAAAAAATCCCGGTCTGACCATCAATATTATGTATGCTCTCAAGATTCTTTGCCTTTTCCAAGTTTGATTTATGGCTGTGGGTTAGATGAATTTTCTTACTGGTCTTTCATCTCTTCCTCACACTCCTGTTCATTTGCTTTGCCTGGAAGTCAGCTTCTTGTACAGCATGTTGCCATGCTGCCACCCCTACTCTGATTCAGAGGGCAAATCTCTGACCTGTGAGAGACCTGTTGCCTCCCCCTCGGTCTCATGAGATGCTGTCCCTTCTTCTCCCCCCCTCCAGGGGGGTTCCGATCTAAAAAAGATCTCGGAGATGGTTTGTCAGACAGGGTTCATGTGAGACTCTTGAGAGCCCCCCGACACACACACGTCTGTCCAGCTGGACAACTTCCAGTCAAATCCTGAAATCTCATTTTTAATGCAGCTTCTGGAATTCACAGTCCGTTTTTCTTTCCCATGTAGGATTAACCATGCTGAATGCCAAGTCCATCTATGCTGCCTTCACCCTACAGCTTCTCTTACTCCTCCTTTTTTTGACCAGCGTCTCTTCCTATTGCCATGTTGGCACAGCCAATGAATGCGATGAGGAAAATGACTTTGTGCCTGGCTACATTTTGGCTGGAGAAGGCTTTGACATCACCATGCTGGAGAAGAAGGCCAAGGTGTTGGATCTGAATCAGTGGCAGAAAGCTGATGACACTTGCACCCTGTGCCATAACCCTCTACTGCAGGATAGGCCTCTTCAGAGACTTCCCTTGGAGGCCATTGACTGGAAAGCCAAAGTGAGTTGTCAGAGGAAGGTTCACACTTCCCTACAAAGCTCGGGCATTGATGTGCTTCACGCAGCAGCATTTGGCGTGAAGAATGACTGGAAAGTTGGACTTGATGTACAGCCAAAACCCGAGCAACAGGTCCAGATGATGTTGGCTGGAACTCACTCCACGGTGGTGGACTTCACCATGCAGAAAAGTAGCCAAGACAAGTACAGTTTTGCAAGTCACAAGTCTCCTGCTCTTATTACAGGTGAAGGAGGCCTGGGTGAGGGATAATGGCTGGGAAATCCTACAGGGCTTTACTACAATCATCCATTCGTATGACGTATTTCAAAGTTACAACAGCACTGAAAGATATGGCTTATAACTATTTTTCACAGTTATGACCTTTATAGCATTTCCATGATTATGTGATCAGAATTCAGATGCTTGGCAACTGGTTTATATTTATGACCATTTCTGTGTCCCAAGGTCATGTGATCACCTTTTGCGACCTGACAAACAAAGTCAATGGGGAAGTTAGAGTCACTTAACATCCGGGTTATTAACATATCAACTGCAGTGATTCACTTAACAGCTGTGGCACGGAAGGTCATAAAATGGGGCAAACCTCACTTAACAAATGTCTCACTCAACAACAGAAATGTTGGGCTCAATTGTGGTCATAAGTCAAAGACTACCTGTATAAACTGGGCTTGACTCAGCTAGATGTTTCCACCTGCTAAGGCCTGGATGGCATGCTGGCTGGGGAATTCTGGAAGTTGAAGTCCAGACACCTTAAAAGTTGCCTAGTTGAGAAACCCTGATCTAGTTACTCACCAATTCTGCAAGACTGCTACCCTTTGATCCCAAACCACGCCTTTATGATTTGATCACAAGGCCCACTAGTTCTGTCGCCCTACCTGTGTGGTCTTCTGTTTCCTTTGTAGCTTCCATATCAGCCAATACATTCCCTCCAGCCATTTCAAGCACTCCCTTCGCAGTCTCCCTGCCAAGTACCAACCCAACTCCCTTCTGGAATATCGGTAGCTCATCGGCACCTACAGGACCCACTTCATCGATCACCTGCACTTGGGGGGGCTGCATGAGGGACGTGACAGCTGTGCGGGTCTGCGAGACAGCTTTGGATGGCTTGTCTGCTGATGAAGTCAAATACTGTCTAAGCCTCGAGGCCTCGGCCAACATTGAGGGTGGCAAAGGGAGCCTCAGTGCGGCCTACAGCGTATGTGAAGAGTTGAAGAAGAAGAACAATTTCAAAGGAAGCTTCCACCAGACCTACAACGAGAGACAAACTGAGGTCGTCGGAGGGGACCAACACACTGACGGTTATAAAGGTTATAAAGGTTATAAAGGTTATAAAGGTTATAAAGGTTATAAAGGTTATAAAGGTTATAAAGGTTATAAAGGTTATAAAGGTTATAAAGGTTATAAAGGTTATAAAGGTTATAAAGGTTATAAAGGTTATAAAGGTTATAAAGGTTATAAAGGTTATAAAGGTTATAAAGGTTATAAAGGTTATAAGCAGTGGCTAGAAAGCCTCTAATCTATGCCTGCGCTCCTTTCTTACTCCCTGAAGCCCATCCATAGTTTTCTCAGCATGTCTAGGCCTGGCCCATGTGGCTGAACAAAAAGTAGGATGCTCGGATACCATAGCAACACAAAGCTTTAATTCTGTGACAAGCCAGGACCTCAGAACACCATGAGTTCGTAATAATAATAATAATAATAATAATAATAATAATAATAATAATAATAATAATAATAATAATAATAATTATTATTATTATTATTATTATTATTATTATTATTATTATTATTATTATTATTATTATTATTATTATTATTATTATTATTATTATTATTTATTAGATTTCTAGACCGCCCCCTCTCCCCGGAGGGACTCGGGGCGGTGTACAGGAATAAATTTAAAAAACTATACAAACAATTGTATAAATAGCTAAAAATCAGATTAAACAACCCCTGTACGAATTTATAAAAGTTAAAAACAGACCATAAAACCAATCATAAAATTTAGAAGTAAAACTGAGGTGGGAAAGGTGGAATTAGGCCAAGCCGGCTAGCTGGAACAGGTGGGTTTTAAGTTTCTGACGGAAGGAGCGGAGATCCGTAGTCGTTCTAATGTCAGGGGGAAGGTCATTCCTGAGGGTCGGGCCCATCACAGAGAAGGCCCTTCCCCTAGGCGTCGCCCGCTGGCACAGCCTAGTGGACGGCACCCGGAGGAGTCCCTCTCTGTGTGAGCGAATCGGCCGAAGGGATGAATGGGGCAGGATACGATCCCGCAAATAACTAGGTCCTGTGCCATGGAGCGCCTTAAAGATGATGGTCAACACCTTGAAACGCACCCGAAAAGCCACAGGCAGCCAGTGTAGCCCGCGCAGGAGAGGTGTTACGTGGGAGTAGCTAAAGACTCCCGAGACTGCCCGCGCGGCCGCATTCTGAACCAGCTGCAGCCTTCGGGTGCATCTCAAGGGGAGTCCCATGTAGACAGGAATAAAGTCAGCTCTGGGAGCTTCTGCCTTCCAGCGCCTTTTATCCTGTTACAGTCCACACCCTCACGTTAGCTACCATCTGGCCCAATTCCCCCCCCCCCCCAGCTGGTTGGCTTGTTCTCAGCAGCAGCTTCAAACTGCCTGCTCAACGCAGCTCTGCTGACGTGCATCAGCCCAAAGGGGTGCAATTCTTCATTGCCCCATGCAGCCAGCCGTTGGAGGCTTCATGATGACTGCCTGCAGCTGCCCACCTTGCTCTGCTGTCAGCCATTGTAGCTGGTCCCCCTGACACTCCCAGGTGCAGGTAGGTCGTCACTGGTTCCACCCGCAATCTCTCCCTCCCGAGAATGTTGAGCCTCAGTCCAGGACTTGACCGGTGACTCCCCTCTACCAGGGGTCCACCTGGAAGACAGAACATAGAGGAGTTAGTATCGTCCATACGGCCCGCTGCCGCCGCCCCCCCCCCCCCGCTTTGTGAGGATGTTTTTGATGGAACTGTCGTAACAACCTCCTGGCTTTGACATCAGGCGCTGCTACCCATGACACATCAGTAAAGAGATACCCCTTCCACCACACCAGGTATTGGACTTTTCCCCTATGCAGTCACAAGTCTATGATCTTATCTAGTTCGTAGTGGTCTGCATGTATTGGTTCAGGGGCATTGGGGAGGGGCCTGATATTTGTGGCCTCCACTGGCTTCAACAGGCTACTGAGAAAGACAGGGTAGATTTTGCCCAGTAGAGGTGGTAGCTTCAGTTCAACTGTAACAGGGTTGATTACCAAGATTATGGTGAATGGGCCTAGATATTTGGGGCCCAATTTTTTTACTTGTTATCCATAATTTTAGATATTTAGTACATAGGTATACTCGATCCCCCCCCGTGAAAAGTTTGTGATCTGCCCTCCTCTTGTCGGCCTGTTTTTTGTACTCCTCAGCCACTTTCTGTAAGGATACTTTTACTTGAGGCCAGGTTTCCTGTATCTTGTCAGCCCACTCCCTTGGGGTTGCGGGGTTAGGTGGGGTTAAGCTCTAGCTCTGGGATGGCAGGGAACTCCATTCCATACACCACCCAGAAGGTGGCGAGGCCGGTGCTGCAGTGCACCGTGTTATTATATGCTGCCTGTGCAAATGGTAAGAGGCCCAACCAATCTGATTGCTGGTAGGAAACAGAACATCTCAGGTAGCATTCCACCATAGCATCGGCTCTTTCATCTGCCCCATTGGTGCTAGGGTGGAACTCTGAGCTTAACCCCTGCGAAGACCCGATCAACCGTACAAAGTCCCGCCAAAACCTGGTGGTAAATTGCACCCCCCCTATCCAAGACAATGCGGTGAGGTACACCATGTAAGCGATACATGTGTTGGAGAAACATTTTAGCCAGCTGCCTTGCCAACAGTATACTGGTGCAGGGTACAAAATGGGCCTGTTTTGAAAATAGGTCAACCACTGTCCATATCACCGTAGGTCCGTTGCTACTGGGTAAATCCACGATGAAATCCATTGCGATTTCTTCCCATGGACGGACGAGGTCGGCCACTAGCTGTAACAGGCCAAGCGGTTTTCCAGACCGATGCTTGGTCAAGGTGCAAACTGGACATCTCTTTATGTAATTTTCCACTGCCGCCCACAATCCAGGCCACCAAAACTGTTGTCGTACTAGATGTAATGTCTTAAGGAAGCCGAAGTGGCCAGCTGGTTTGACGTCATGACAATGTTGTAGTATTTTTGGCTTGAGGACTGTGGGTATGTACATTTTGTCCCCCTTCCACGCTATCCCCTATCTGTGAGTTAATAAGGTTCTATTTTCTGCTAGCCAGGGGTCAGCTAGTAATGCACTACACAGTTCATCATGCAGGGGGTTCCTAGGGGGTTCACCAGTCACCTGTCTCACTGGCTGGTTAGGTGGGATTATAGCCTGCACTATCTCGTCTTGTTTGCTATTATACTGGGGCATATAGGACAGAGCATCAGCCAAGAAATTCCTCCCCGCCGGAACGTACTTCAACTTGAAGTTGAACCGTTGGAAGTACTGCACCCACCAAACCTGTTTTGGGAATAACTTCCATTGTGTTTGCAGGGCTTCCAGGTTCTTGTGCTCTGTCCACACCTCGAACGGTTGGTTAGCCCCCCTCAAGCAAATGCCACCATGCTAAGAGTGCCCACCTCACTGCAAAGGCCTCCTTCTCCCATATGGCCCAGCCATGCTCTGTTGGTGTGAGCTTCCATGAGGTGTATGCACAGGGCTGTAGCCTCCCTTGGCAGTTAGCCTATAATAGGATGGCCCCCACAGCTATGTCAGTGGCGTCTGCTTGTACAACAAAGAGATTTGCCTGGTCAGGGTGTTTCAAGACCAGCTCACGAGTGAACAGAGCCTTTAGCTTCTCAAATGCCCGTTGACAGTCAGTCGTCCATTTTAGGGACTGTCCCAGATGGGGCTTCACTACAACAGGTTTGGTGCGCAGCAGGTCCATCAGGGGCAATGAACTGCCAGTAAAAGTTAGCAAAGCTGAGGAAACTTTGCAATTGCCTCCATGTCCTCAGCGCTTGCCATTCCACCACTGCCTGGACTGTCAGACCTGAAGCTTTCTTGTGGATCTCAGGCCTGCCATACTTTCTTTTTTTTAAAAAAAAAACACAAAGTTTTATTGGTTTTTGGGTGTTTTGCAAAAGGAAAAGGTATGGGGAAGGTTACAAATTGTGGCAGCCGCAAACTGCGGTATTTATTTATTTATTTATTTATTTATTATTAGCGTTTATATACCGCCCCCTCTCCCGAAAGGGACTCGGGGCGGTGTACAGTCCGTATTAAAATACAACAGATTAAAACGTAGAAATAACTATATAAATACATGTATAAGAGGAGGGTGAAATATGCCAAACTGTACAGCTAATAAATAAATCAATACAAAAGTTTAAAATATCAAGTTAAAATTAAAACAATATCCCTCTAAAAACCAGTAAGAATGTGTATGCCTGGAGGTAGACGTTAAAATTATGCCAAACCAGCCAGTCGGAACAGGTGTGTCTTCAGTTTCTGTCGGAAGGAGCGGAGGTCAGAAGTGATTCTAATATCGGGGGGGAGGTCATTCCAGAGGGTTGGGCCCATCACAGAGAAGGCCCTACTCCTCGGTGTCGCCCGTTGGCATTGCCTCGTGGACGGCACCAGGAGAAGGCCCTCCCTGTGAGAGCGGATTGGCCGCAGGGATGTATGTGGGAGGATGCGATCCCGCAGGTAACTAGGCCCTATGCCATGGAGCGCTTTAAAGATGGTGATCAGAACCTTGAAACGCACCTGAAAGACCACAGGTAGCCAGTGCAGCTCGCGCAGGAGAGGTGTTACGTGGGAGTACCTAGTACTCCCCATGACTACCCGCGCGGCTGCGTTCTGGACTAGCTGCAGTCTTCGGGCGCGTCCCAAGGGAAGCCCCATGTAGAGAGCGTTACAGTAGTCCAGGCGAGACGTCACCAGTGCATGAGTGACTGTGCGTAGGGCATCACGGTCCAGAAGGGGGCGCAATTGGCACACCAGGCGAACCTGGTGGAACGCCCCCCTTGCCACGGCTGCCACATGATCATCCATTGACAGCCGGGCGTCTAGGAGGACGCCCAAATTGCGCGCCCGTTCCACAGGGGGCAATTGTTCGCCCCCTATGGCCAGTGATGGAATCAGCTGGCTGAACCGAGGCGCCGGTAGCCACAGCCACTCAGTCTTGGAGGGGTTGAGTTTGAGTCTGTTGTCCCCCATCCAGACCCCGACGGCTTCCAAACACTGGGACATCACTTCGACAGCCTCGTTGGGGTGGCTTGGGGTTGAGATGTACAACTGAGTATCATCAGCGTACAGATGGTACTCAACCCCAAAACCACGGATGATCTCACCCAGCGGCTTCACATATGCGTTGAACAGAAGGGGCGAGAGGACCGACCCCTGCGGCACCCCACAAGAAATTGGCCTCGGGGTTGACCTCTGCCCCCCAGTCAACACATATTGCATCCGGCTGGAGAGGTAGGAGCCGAACCACCGTAAAACGGTGCCTCCGACTCCCATCCCCTCCAGCCGGCGCAGTAGGATACCATGGTCGATGGTATCAAAAGCCGCTGAGAGGTCTAATAGGACCAGGATAGAGGAGCAACCTCTATCTCTGGCCCTCCAGAGATCATCCACCAACGCGACCAAGGCTGTCTCGGTGCTGTGTCCGGGTCGGAAGACGGACTGGCGTGGGTCTAGATATACGGATTCGTCGAGGTGACGTGGAAATTGCTGTGCCACCACATTCTCAACAACCTTCGCTAAAAAGGGGAGGTTGGAGACTGGACGATAATTAGCTAGCTCCGTTGGGTCAAGTGAAGGCCTCTTGAGCAGGGGCCTCACCACCGCCTCTTTCAAGGCAGTCGGTAAGGAACCCTCGCTCAATGAGGCGTTCACCAGGCCCAGAAGCCAGCCTCGCGTCACCTCCCAGGATGCCAGTACCAACCAGGAGGGGCACGGGTCCATTGAACATGTGGTGGGTCGCAGCCGTCCACGCAACCCGTCTAAATCCTCGGGGGCAACAGAGTCAAACTCCTCCCAGAGTGGACTCACAAGACTCACTGATGTTGGCTCGTCCGGTCCACTGGGGGGGGCCCATCCGCTTCGGATCTGAGCGACTTTGTCTTGCAGATATTCCCCAAACTCCTCTGCTCTTCCCTGCAAGGGTGCCTCCCGCGTCTCCTGCAACAGGAGAGAGCGGGTCACCCTAAACAGGGCGGCAGGGCGGTTATCCGCAGACGCAATGAGAGCGGCACAATGTCTACGTTTGGCCGCTCTCAATGCCACAAGGTAGGTCCGTAAATAGGCTCTTACCTGTGTTCGGTCAGATTCGGAGCGTGAGGACCTCCACCTGCTCTCTAGACGTCTCCTATGGCACTTCATCACCCTAAGCTCCTCGGTGTACCAGGGAGCCCGGGTGGGTCGTTGCCGTAGGAGAGGTCGCAGAGGCGCAACCCGGTCCAAGGCCCCCGCCGTCGCCCTATTCCAGGCGTCGACTAGGTCCTCCGACTGAGCGCAGGTCAGGGCTACAGGTAAAGGCCCAAGCTCCGTCTGGAACCTGTCCGGTTCCATCAAGTGCTTGGGGCGGTACCAGCTTGAACAAACTGGCTCCGCCTCCTCGCGGTGGAGGGTAGCGCCAAGGAAGTCCAGTCGGAGACATGAGTGATCTGACCATGACAGGGGCGTAATCTCTAAATCCCCTATTCCCAGATCACTCGTCCACTGCTCAGATACAAAGATAAGGTCCAGTGTGTGGCCGCCTTCGTGTGTGGGGCCCTGAATTAGTTGGGTCAGGCCCATGGCTGTCATGGAAGCCATGAACTCCCGAGCCACCTCGGACGCTGTTCCCGTCGACGGCAGGTTGAAATCCCCCATAACCAGAAGTTTGGGTATCTCAACCGCCGTCTCCGAGACCAGCTCGAGGAGCTCGGGCAGGGCCGCTGACGTATAGCGAGGAGCCAAATATACAATCAGCAGACCCCACTGCCTCCCTGGGCCCCATTTCATACCCAGCAACTCACACCCGGGTATCTGAGGAACAGTGAACTCCCTCGGCTCCAGACAATCCCGTATAACTACCGCCACCCCACCACCCTTACCCAGGGCCCGAGGCTGATGGAATGCACGGAAAACCGGTGGGCACATTTCCACGAGGGGTACACCCCCCTCGTGACCCAACCAGGTCTCCGTTATCCCTGCAAGGTCCAGCTCCCCCTCCGAGATCAACTTGTTAATGAGGGGGGCCTTGTTGGTCACGGACCTTGCATTGCAGAGCATCAGCCTCAGGCCCTGGCTCTGTAGTTCCCGACCACCTAGGCTGCGGGGGTTGCTACAGACGACCGGGCGTAGCCAGCAGCCACGGTCTCCCAACCGACCTTACGATCTTTTCTTGTCCTCGCATCCCCCCCTCCCCGCGACCGTTCTAATAAAACAACCCTCTACTGGAATAACTTGTTCCCTCTCCCCCCTCACCCCGCTCACTTCCTTCATAGACTCACCTGTTCGTCTGGCGTTGGCTTCCCTCCTGGCCTGGTTATCCCCCCTCCCCTTCCTAGAACCCCCTAAAAACATAATAAAACATTTTGATAAAAAGCCCCTCAGCCCCTCAGCTTCCTTTTCTTCTTTCTACCATACGGTAGGTATACGCCCCCTCCAGACTCATGGTGTACATTTGCATAGCATTCAAATATTACATAATAACATATAGTCAGTGTGGTAAATTCAAAAATAATTTCAATCAATTTGTATCATGTGGATTTTCTTACTTATTTGTGTGATCTGAGCTTTCTTGATGTTGCCCCATCTCCCCCCGTTGGCAGTGCTCTGGCCCCTCCCGTGTCTTGCGTATCTACTGTGATGTCTTCTGGTTTTTCTAGGAGTAATTTATTTTTTTCCATAAAGGTCTGCGCCTCTATGGGTGTGCTAATTCTGACCCTTGTCTCCTCCCAGAATATTAACATACCTTCAGGCAGCAACCAACGAAACCACACCCCCTTCTGGTATAATTTATTCGCCAATTGCGAATAATATTTTCTTTTCTCCCTCACTTTCTTGGGGATCTGTTTCAGTATGGTTATCTCCTTATCTTTGTATATCAGGGCTTGTCCCCTTTGTGTATTCAGAATTTCATCTCTTGTGCTTTTCCTAAGAAATTTAATGTGCACCTCCCTGGGGACATTGTGTGTTCTAGCATATGTGGAGTTCACTCTATAGACCAGGTCTATTTCCCACCCCATCTGTTGTTTTTCTTTCTGGGTATACTCAGCCAAGATAGTTGTCATGATGTCCCTAATGTTTTCATCATCTGTCTCCATCACATTCTTAAATCTAAGATAAAAGGACATTCTCTCAAACTCTATTTTCATTTGTTGGGTGTCAAGCTCTTTATTTCCCTTTTGCACGCCCTCCATCACCCCCCTCATCTCAGCCGCCCCCTGCTCCAAGTGATCCAATCTCTGTGAGTTCTTATCAATTTTTTCCTGGTTCCCTCTAATTTCTTCTTTCATCTCCTTCAGCTGTTTCTTAATTTCCTCTTGTCCCTGTAGAATTTGTTGAAACATTTGATGAAACTCCAAGTCCGTAGTTTTAACTTGTTTAAAAGCTGTCAATGTTGATTGCGTGCTCGGACTTGAGGTTGCAGATGTCGGGGCAGAGGTAGCAAAGCCGGACTTTCCAGGAGGTGGTCTTTTAGATGTCATTGTTAGTAATAAAGAGTCCAGTCAGTATAGAGAAGAATCAGTCAGAGTGGTAGAGCAGCCAAGGGAGTTCGGGGGGGTAGAGAGACCAGGCACAAGGGAACTCTCTAATCACCCTGGCAGGGAACAGACGTTTTTCACTCCAGAAAGTTCAAAGGCAAACAATCCACAAGAGAAGTATCCAAATAACACGGAGACAAAGACCGGAAGCCTGAAGTTAAAAGGTGGAGTCAAGTTCAGCTTTCATGAAGACAACGGAAGTGTGCCATCTTGCCCTGCCAACTTCGAGAACTGAGGCAACAAATAAAATTTTCAGGATTCAAAGTTCCCAAAGATCACATTTTCTTGAAAGGGTTAAGTCTGAAGATCCATTTAGTTGGATTGTGACCTCATTGGTTTGGCTCTCCCCCTCCTCCTTCCCTGGGGCTACGAGCACTTTTATTTCTAGCCGCTTGTCCAAGGGGGGGGGGGAAATCCCCCTCCCCTCCAGCCGCACTTCTCCAAGTTAAACAAAAGTTCCAATTAACACCACTGACAAGTTTTAGGATTGGTAATAGGTATGAAGGGAGTCTACGCCTCACCGCACCGCCGCTGCATCCTTCAAGTATCTTTTTTTCTTCCGGACAGCCTCACAGCGAAGACGCTTCAGCGCGCCTCCCCTTCGCGCTCCTCAGTGCCTGGAGCGAAGCGAGAGCCCCCCGACAGCCGCCGCCGATGCAGGGGTCCTCCTGCTGCGCCGCTCCTCTGGCAGAACGCCTCTTCGGGGCGTCCTGTGCCCCCCAAGGGGTGGGGAGCCCACCGGGGATGCACGGGGCGAGCAGTCTCTGCCCGTCGCCGTCAGCCGCCGGAACCGGAAGTCCAGGCCTGCCATACTTTCTATTATTCTACTATGCCTTTTTCTATTGTGGAAAAATGGGAGGGGGGATTGTACCTACTGTGTAGCCAAAACAAAATTAATACAATACAATACAATACAATAATAATAATACAATACAATACAATAATACAATAGTAGAGTTGGAAGGGACCTTGGAGGTCTTCTAGTCCAACCCCCTGCCTAGGCAGGAAACCCTATACCGTTTCAGACAAATAGCTATCCAACATCTTCTTAAAGACTTCCAGTGTTGGGGCATTCTGGAGGCAACTTCTGTTCCACTGATTAATTGTTCTCACTGTCAGGAAATTTCTCCTCAGTTCTAAGTTGCTTCTCTCCTTGATTAGTTTCCACCCATTGCTTCTTGTTCTACCCTCAGGTGCTTTGGAGAATAGTTTGACTCCCTCTTCTTTGTGGCAACCTCTGAGATATTGGAACAATGCTATCATGTCTCCCCTAGTCCTTCTTTCTCTTAAGCTAAACATACCCAGTTCCTGCAACCGTTCTTCATATGTTTTAGTCTCCAGTCCCCTAATCATCTTTGTTGCTCTTCTCTGCACTCTTTCTAGAGTCTCCACATCTTTTTTACATCGTGGCGACCAGAACTGAATGCAGTATTCCAAGTGTGGCCTTACCAAGGCATTATAAAGTGGTATTAACACTTCACGTGATCTTGATTCTATCCCTCTGTTGATGCAGCCTAGAACTGTGTTGGCTTTTTTGGCAGCTGCTGCACACTGCTGGCTCATATTTAAATGGTTGTCCACTAGAACTCCAAGATCCCTCTCACAGTTACTACTATTGAGCACGGTACCACCTATACTGTACCTGTGCATTCCGTTTTTGTTGCCTAAATGTAGAACCTTACTCTTTTCACCATTGAATTTCATTTTATTAGATAGTGCCCAATGTTCAAGTTTGTCAAGATCCTTCTGTATCTTAAGCCTATCTTCTGGAGTGTTGGCTATTCCTGCCAGCTTGGTGTCATCTGCAAATTTGATGAGTTCCCCATTTATTCCCTCATCCAAATCATTGATGAAGATGTTGAAGAGTACTGGGCCTAAAACAGAGCCTTGGGGTACTCCACTGCATACTTCCCTCCATGTAGATGCAGTTCCATTGAGGACTACACGTTGAGTGCGGTTGGTCAGCCAGTTACGAATCCATCTGGTGGTGATGCTGTCTAACCCACATTCTTCTACTTTATCTAGTAGTAGGTTATGGTCTACCTTATCAAAAGCCTTACTGAAGTCCAAGTAAACTATATCAACGGCATTCCTCTGGTCCACTAATTCTGGTCCATTATTTCTAGAAAGAAAGAAAGCCAAGGTCATCCTTTGTCTCTGCACCTCTGCACCTGACCAGAACTGGATGGGTGGAACTGCCAGCATGACAGTGGGAGATTGGACCATTTGATGGAATTGTGGGTGGGGGGCAAGATCTTGAACTTTCAACTAGGTGGGGAAAACCTGGAAGCTTTCATATTCTGGTTTTCCCAGATGTGCCAACATGGCTCTCTTAATAAATTGGAACTTTGAGCAATACTTTGCTTTGGACTCTGATTTACTTTTGGATGCTGTTTGGAACCCTGACATGGACCTTACGTGGATCCGTCTCAACCCCCTCACTCAAAATACGGTAGCCCAGATAATCCAGTCTGGTACGATGGAACACGCATTTTGAGAGCTTCACAAACAACTTGGCAGCTAGTAGCTTCTGCAAGACTTGCCAACATCCAATAAGGATGTTGTTCAGGTATACAAGTACCCCCCAGTATAGATGTTCATGCAGGACTTTGTTGATCAACTGCATGAACACAGCCAGGGTGCCCTGTAACCCGAGCGACATCACCTGAAATGGGAAGTTTCCCAGGGGACAATTAAACATTGTTTTCCACTTGTCCCCTGGTCAGATACGCAGCCGGTAGTAGGCTTCTTTCAGATCAAGTTTCGTGAAAATGCGGCCCATCACAAAGGTTACAAGTAGGTCCTTCATCAGAGGCAGACGGTAGAGATGTTCCACACACACACACACACCATTTAAACCCCGGAAGTCTACACATAGGCGTAGGCCCCCATCCTTTTTCTCCCAGAATAGAACCAGCACAGTCATTCTTGATCTGCTACACCAGATGAAACCCCTGGCCAAGTTCTTGTCTATGTAGCGTCTTAACTCCTCAAGCTCTTTCAGGGTCATTGAATATATACAGGGTTTTTGCAATTTAGCCCCAGGTATTAACTCAATGGCACAATCGGTTGACTGGTGCAGTGGCAGGACGTCGCATTCTTCCTCACTGAAGACCTCTGCCAAATCCTCGTATATACTTGGATAACCCACGTTTGGGGCCTTATCATGTAACCCAGCTTCTTCCCCTCCCGTGGCCGCTTCCTGGCCAGATGGGTCCGGACCTAGTCCTATCTTCAACTTCTGAAACCCTCCTTCCTACCAAATGGTAGGCCCCCATTTGTCCAGCCAGGCCATCCCCAGGATGATAGGCTCAATCATTCTCTCCAGTACGATAAACCAGATTTTCTCCCAATGGTCCCCTATCTCCAACTGTACTGGTTTGGTAAAATGAGTAGCTGGCATACTCCCCACCCCTCACCCCAGCATTGAGCTGTCCATTTGTTCAAACCTAATTGGCTGATGCATCCGCACCACCCAGATCCTCAACTCATCAACCACAGCCCGGCGTACTAGACACCGTGTGCAACCCGAATCCACCAGGGCCCCATATGGGGTTCCTTTTGAGGTATGGAGGTTTTGGATGGTCACAGGGATCATGAAAGGATGGATAGAATTGCTCACCATTGGGTGCTCCGGGTCCTTGTCACCACTTTCACAGGACACCACTGGGAACCGGCCAACTCCTGGCAATACCCCAAACTAATTGACTGGCGTCTGGTCCTCTGCTTGTTGCACCAGGGCAGCTGCTCATGACCACTCAGACGTTGGACAAGGCCGCTCCTTGATTTTCCCCTGGTTGATGGTGTTTTGGGGGCTGGTGTTCGGGGGGCTGGAGCAGGACACTCCGCCGCCCAGTGCCCAATCTGATTACACATGAAACAGCGAAGCGGTGGCCTCCTGGCCTGGTCAGATGCATCCAGAACTGCTATAGCAGGCCTTGCTGGCTTGGGAAGTGCTGGTCTGTCCGCAACCCATCTTGGCTTTCCAAAACCTCCGTCCCCTCATTGTCTGAACTCTCTCAAACCAACATCTAACTCTATAACTGCCCGGAACCAGTCATGTAACTGGGGCGGTAACGCCCTGCACACACATGCTTGACGCAGGTCCCGATCCAGGCCCATGCGAAATTGGTGGACCAAAAGTCGTTCTGGCCAGGACCGCAGTCTTCCGGTGATTTTCCTAAACTCCCTCACATAGTCCTTTGTTCTGACCCCCCTCTTCCCCCGCAATCACAGACACACTCCGAGCCAAAGATACTTCATGAGGTTTATTGCACAGACAGACAGATCCTTGGCAGCAATCCAACACAACTCGACCTTCAGAACCCTCCGGCACTGATACGCAATAGCAGCTATCCAGCCTGGCACGCTCACAAGATTGTACTCCCACAATAGTTCCTGCGTTGATTTTCTGCAAAAAGGCGTGTGCACAAGCAGTCCTTTTATAGCCTGGAGAGGAGTCTAATTATCATCAGCTGAGCGCAATTACCTCCGGTAACTGCGCAATTGCTCCTGACGCTGCTTAGCGCGCCGGTAACAAGCATTTAATAACTCACTGCTGATGTCTGACTCACTGTCCCATGACTCCTCCCCACTGCTCCAAGGCATGACATCAGGAGCACCCTCCCTTTGGCTTTCACCACTGCTCCATGCCTCAGGCGCCTCCTGGTGGCCGACCAGCCTCTCTGATCCCTGCTCAGAGTCAGAACCCTGCCCAGGGTCCTCCACATCCTCCAGAGCCGACTCATAGGGACCCTCACTGTCGGAGTCTGGTGGCAGCTCCAACGGCTCCTGCTGGGCCACAACAGTCCTTTATTGGCTGACCCTGCTGTTTAAGTGACATGAGCTCCTGAAGCGCTTCCAGGAAGAGTCCCATAGTCCCATATCTGCCAGCTCCCTGGCATGATCACTATGGAGATCGGCTACCCAGTCCGTGTCAGGTAACTGTGATGCTATGCCCATTGCTCAGCTGTCCCCCCAGTGATCCCCTGGGTGTCATCTGACCCTGATGGGGACCCTCCTGGGCAACCTGGCCCTTACGTGGTCTGCTCAGTACCCCATATAGCTTCCACCAGGGAGGAGCCTTGCTCCCAGGGCCCATTCTGATCCATACTCCTAGCCCTGCTTGGTACCTGGTCTAACCGCAATTTAGGGCTGGCAAGATGGAAACGGATCTCTGAAGGCCAGTGGGACCCCTCTGCCACGTAGTGGCCAGTTCCACCCTCGTGGCCCATGGCTGCTAGGAGGGGGCATCCCTGAAACTAGCCTCCCCAAAACATTCTTGCAGGATCTCCATGGTATTACTCCCAGGGCTGGTGGAATAGCTCCACTCACCCTCTTCATCCTCGGTCCAACGTCTCTCCCTCCATCGGAGTTCCAATGCGAGGGGGCATTGGCATCCTCGGGCCTCCAGTCCCAGTCAACGCAGAACTATGCCACCACTCTCCAGATGGAATGTGACCTGGCCATGTTCCAGGGGCCCCTTTGTCCTCCTCTAGCCGCCCATCCTCCTGGTGCTCATGCTCCTTGGGCCTCACCATGGGCTGGCTGATGTCCTCCTGTGCCTCTGCTTCATCCATGCCCCTCTCGTCAACTACAGCCTCCATCTCCAGCGCCTCTACTGATGTTCCCTCCACCATCCTATAGCTTAACAAGGCCTCTCTGGGATTCTCCAGGTGGCAGGAGAGCTTGAGATAGATGAATGTGGGAGCGCTGACTTTCTCTCAGTATGTCTAGGCCTGGCCCATGTGGCTGAACAAAAACTAGGATGCTTGGATACCATAGCAACACAAAGCTTTAATTCCGTGACAAGCCATGACCTCAGAACACCATGAATTTTTAGACAGGAATAAAGTTAGCGCTGGGAGCTTTTGCCTTTATCCTGTCGCAGTCCACACCCTCACGTTAGCCACCATCCAGTGCACCTGATTCCCTCCCCCTCCCCAAGCTGGTTAGCTTGTTCGCAGCTGCAGCTTCAAACTGCCTGCTCAATGCAGCTCTGCTGACATGCGTTGTCCCAAAGGGGTGTCATTCTTTGTTGCCCCGTACAGCCGGCTGTCGGAGGCTTCGTGATGACTGCCTGCAGCTGTCCACCTCGCTCTGCTGTTAGCCGTTGTAGCCGGTCCCCCGATGCTCCCAGGCGTGGGTAGGTTATCACCGGTTCCACCCATGATCTCTCCCCCCGCCCCCGAGAATGTCAAGCCTCAGACTGGGGCTCCATAAGTTTGCTGCCTAAGGGTGACCCAAAACAGGACAGTTTGCAGCAGGCAGTGAGTGAGTACATCAGAGAAAGGGCCCTTTGGAGGAACTGCACCCAGCCTTGTCCTCGTGGCTCCAAACACAGCCTCCGAGATCCCTGCCCCTGTACGTGTCCCAGTGACGGCACCAATAACACCATGTGTTGCTCCCAGGAGCGAGGCCAGAGCAAGCTAATGGTGATAATAATAATAATAATAAAATTTATTTCTTAGCCGCACCCTCTCCCGAAGGACTCGGGGCGGCATACAATAAAACACATAAAAACAATATGGACAATACACACACAAAATAAACGAATACATGTACAAGGAGGAGGTAGGAAGATAAATAAAGACAATTAAAACACAATTTAAAATCCCCTAAAATTCCAAAAATCACAAAATTAAAAAACCCGTCAGGAGCAGTGTGAACGAACTATGGTTGAGCCAGGCCAGCTACTTGAAATTGGTGGGTCTTGAGCTTTATCCGGAAGGCGCGGAGGTCAGAGGTAGTCCTAATATCCGGGGGAAGATCATTCCACAGGGCTGGGCCCGCAACAGAGAAGGCTCTACTCCTAGACGCCGCCCTCCGACATTGTCTGGTGGACGGCACCTGGAGGAGTCCCTCTCTGTGCGAGCGAATTGGTCGCAGGGATGTATGGGGCAGGATACGATCCCGCAAGTAGCTAGGTCCTGAGCCATGGAGCGCTTTAAAGATCGTTATCAAGACCTTGAAACGCACCCGGTAGACCACAGGGAGCCAGTGCAGCTCGCGCAGGAAAGGTGTCACATGGGAGTACCTTGTACTCCCCATAATTACCCGCGCGGCCGCGTTCTGGACCAACTGTAGTCTACGAGTGCATTTCAAGGGAAGCCCCATGTAGAGAGCGTTACAGTAGTCCAGGCGAGATGTCACCAGTGCATGAGTGACTGTGCGCAAGGCATCCCGGTCCAATAGGGGGCGCAATTGGCACACCAGGCGAACCTGGTGGAACGCCCCCCTTGCCACGGCCGTCACATGGTCATCCATGGACAGCCGAGCATCGAGGAGGACGCCCAAATTGCGCGCCCACTCCACCAGGGCAAGTTGTACACCCCCGATGGCCAGAGATGGAATTAACTGGTTGAACCGGGGGGCCGGAATCCACAGCCACTCCGTCTTGGAGGGGTTGAGCTTGAGTCGGTTGTCATCCATCCAGACCCGTACGGCTTCCACACACCGGGACATCACTTCTACGGCCTCGTTGGGGTGGTTCGGGGTGGAGATGTACAACTGAGTATCATCAGCGTACAGATGGTATCCCACCCCGAAACCACGGATGATCTCACCCAGCGGCTTCATATATGTGTTGAACAGGAGCGGCGAGAGGACCGACCCCTGTGGCACCCCACAGGTAAGGGGGCTCAGAGTCGACCTCTGCTCCCCTGTCAACACACGTTGCGTCCGGCCGGAAAGGTAGGAGCCGAACCACCGTAAAACGGTGACCCCGACCCCCAACCCCTCCAGTCGGCGCAAGAGGATACCATGGTCGATGGTATCAAAAGCCGCCGAGAGGTCTAATAGGACCAGGATAGAGGAACAACCCCTATCTCTGGCCCTCCAGAGATCATCCACCAAGGCGACCAAGGGCGTCTCCGTGCTGTGCCCAGGGCGGAAGCCGGACTGGCGCGGGTCTAGATAATCATTTTCCTCCAGATGACGTGGAAACTGATAAGCCACCACACTCTCTACAACCTTCGCCAGAAAGGGAAGGTTGGAGACAGGACGATAATTGGCCAGCTCCGTGGGGTCCAGGGAAGGCTTCTTGAGCAAGGGTCTCACCACCGCCTCTTTCAAGGCAGCTGGAAGAGACCCCTCACCCAACGCAGCGTTCACTAGGCCCAGGAGCCAGTCACGTGTAACCTCCCAGGATGCCAGTACAAGCCAGGAGGGGCACGGGTCCAGTAAACATGTGGTAGGTCGCAGTCGTCCACGCACTCTGTCCAAATCCTCGATGGCAACCAAGTCAAACTCCTCCCAGATAGGTCTCTCAAGACTCGCCACGGACGCCTCTACAGGACCACTGGAAGGGACCCAATCCTTCCGGATTTGAGCGATTTTATCCTGCAGATATTTCCCAAATTCCTCTGCCCTACCCTGTAAAGGGGCCTCCCACGGCCTCTGAAATAGGAGGGAGCGGGACACCCGAAACAGGGCGGCAGGGCGGTTCTCTGCGGATGCAATGAGAGTGGCACAATATTGACGTTTGGCCACTGTCAATGCCACAAGGTACGTCCTTAAATGGGCTCGTACCTGTGTCCGGTCAAATTCGGAACGGGAGGATCTCCAACGACTCTCTAGGCATCTCTTGCGGCGCTTCATCACCCTTAGCTCCTCGGTAAACCAAGGGGCCAGGGTGGAGCGTTGCCGCCGGAGAGGCCGCAAAGGCGCCACCCGGTTCAAGGCCCCGGTAGTTGCATTGTTCCACGCGACCACCAGGTCCTCTAACCGAGGGCGGGTCAGGGCCGCAGAAGGTGGCCCAAGCTCCATCTGGAACCTCTCTGGTTCCATCAGGCGCCTGGGGCGGAACCATCTAGTATGTTCCGGTTCCGCCTCCCCGCAGCGGGGGGCAGCACCAGGGAAGTCAAGTCGGAGGAGTGAGTGGTCTGACCATGACAGGGGAGTGATGGTTAAGTCCCCTCCTCCCAGATCACTCGACCACTGGCCAGAGACAAAAACAAGGTCCAAGGTGTGACCTCCCTCGTGTGTCGGGCCTTGAATCAATTGAGTCAGGTCCATGGCTGTCATGGAGGCCATGAACTCCCGAACCCCCTCGGATGCTTCTCCCACCGATGGCAGGTTAAAGTCCCCCATCACTAAAAGTTTGGGGGTCTCAACCGCCACCGATGCGATCAGCTCGAGGAGTTCGGGCAGGGCCGCTGATGTATAGCGAGGAGCCAGGTATACTATCAGCAGGCCCAACTGTCTCCCAGGGCCCCATTTCACAACAAGGGATTCACATCCGGACGTCTGTGGCACAGTGAACTCCCTCGGCTCTAAGTCCTCCCGGATGATCACTGCTACCCCACCGCCCCTTCCCTGGGCCCGGGGCTGGTGAAATGCTCGATAACCTGGCGGGCACATTTCCACGAGGGGTAGACCTCCCTCGTGGCCCAACCAGGTCTCCGTTATTCCCGCGAGGTCCGGCTCCCCCTCCGAGATTAGATCGTGAATGAGGGGGGCCTTGTTAACAACGGACCTCGCATTGCATAGCACCAGCCTCAGGCCCTGGGTCTGGAGCTCCTGACCACCTAGCATGCGGGGGTTGGTACAAGCGACCGGGTGTAACCAGCACCCACGGTCTCCCAACCGACTGCGAGTTTTCAAGCTGTCCTCGTATCTGCCCCTCCCTACGACCGTTGGAATCAAAAGGCCCTGCACAGGAACGACATCCTCCCCCTCCTCCTCCCTACCGCTCCCTCTGCTCCCTCTGATGATTTGAGAAGCCTATGGTTTCTGGGGAGACAATATCACAAGAATGGATGCTTACGTCAAGGTATTCTTCCATGGGATTCAGAGCCAGACATCCACTGTGTGGAATAATGACAACCTAGTATGGATGACCCACTTGGATCTATGGAAGGTCCAGGGCTTGGGAGAAGCCAGCAGGCTCTGAAGTCTGGGATGAAAAGAACCATTACAATGATTATCTACCAGGGACTTGTGACCGAACTCCCAGATCTGGGAAACCTCATATTGAGGTGTGTTAGTTAGATCATGGACGCCTTGAATTTCAATATCATTTGGAATGTGGCCCCTTCTTAGGGGGCCCCTACTGCTTGGATTATGTCCCTCAGCTGCCACACAGGGTTGCTTTGTTACAACGTGGAGCAAAGTGAAACCCAATAGAAAGAGGCTGCTCAAGGGGGTAAAAGGCTACAGGCAGTCCTCAATTTATGACCACAACTGCACCCAAAATTTCCCATCGCTGAGTTGTTAAGTGAGTTTTGCTCCATAGCTGACCCTTTTTGTCACAGTTGTTAAATGAATCACTGCAGTTGTTAAAAGAATCATGGGGTCATTAAGCAAATCTGCCCACCTCCGGACTTTGCTTGTCAGAAGCCTGTTGGGAATGTCACAAATGACCCCAGGACACTGCAACTGTCATAAAATATATTTTCTAGATCAGTTAACTGGATCAAGCTACAAATTATTTGTCAGGGTTCCAAATAGCATCCAAAAGTAAATCAGAGTCCAAGGCAAAGTATTGCTCAAAGTTCCAATTTATTAAGAACCATGTTGACACATCTGGGGAAACCCGAATCTGAAAGCTTCCAGGTTTTCCCCACTTAGTTGAAAGTTCAAGATCTTGCCCCACACCCACAAATCCATCACATGGTCCAATCTCCCACTGCCCTGCTGGCAGTTCCACCCATCCAATTCCAATGAGGTGCAGAGACAAAGGATGTCCTTGGCTTTCTGAAAGGAATTTTGTTTTGCCTCCATAACATCTAACTCAGTACAATCCAGTACAAGGGATCAGAGAGGCTGGTTGGCCACCAGGAGGCGCCTGAGGCATGGAGCAGTGGTGAAAGCCAAAGGGAGTGTGCTCCTGATGTCATGCCTTGGAGCAGTGGGGAGGAGACAAGGGAGTGGTTTCTGGATGCCTGGCAATGGAGAGCTGATAGACGTAGAGAACAGCTACGCAGTTAGAAGAGATGATTGGACTCAGGTGATCGTAATCAGGCTCCTCTCAAGGCTATTTAAGGAAGGGCTTTCCGAAAGCTGTTTTTGCAGGAATCAACTTATCATTAGAGTTGGAGATGCTCTCAAATCTGTGTCGTACCTCGGCAGGCTGGATTGCTGCCAAGGTGTTATCTGTACCTTGGCAGGCTGGATTGCTGCCCAGGTGTTATCTGTACCTCGGCAGGCTGGATTGCTGCCATGGTGTTATCTGCACCTGGATTGCTGCCAAGGTATTGACTGTACTGGATTGCTGCCAAGGTTTAAACTGTGTGTAAATAAAATATCTTGCAGAGACCTTGTTTCGGAGTGCTTTGGTATATGAGAAGGGGGGTCAGAACATTCTCCTATCAATAAAATATGAAATATGCCACTAATAGCTAGTTCCAAAATTAGACATAGGAATACAATAGATGTAAAATTTGAATGCCTGGTAGCCGAAGAGCAGTGGAAAGCCATTCTTAAAGAGGTAATTAGTAGGTTCATCTAACTGTTGTTGTTGCTTAAAATGCAATATTAGCCTATATGATGTATTTGTGTGGTGCATGGCTTATTTATGGAATGATAAGTTATTTCACACTGAGCTTTTTCCAGAAGATTTGGTTTTTCTAAATGTGTTTTTTTTTTAAAAAAAATACACAGGACAGATAGGAAAACAAACAGGAGGACAATGAAAAGGAATATTGTGACTGATCAAGATGAAATTTGGAAAGGCATTCCTAGCAACCATGTACGTGTTGTAACAGGCTGCAGACAAGTGTTGTGCTCCCTGCATTGCATAATTCTAATATTGCAGGCTGATTTGATTGAAGCCACAACAAAAATGATTTCCATTCTCTGTTATTTATACAGGACAATCTGAAAGAAAACCTCTCTTTCTATTTGCGAAAAAGCATTCTACATTGTATCTAGGATTAGTTTTGTTTGTATGGTACATAAGCAATGTGTTCTGTTTTGTGTTCTCTGTTTTAGCTTTTGTAGATAGATTTACAGTAGTATAGCTCAACCTTGGTGACTTTAAAACGTGTGGACTTCAATTCCCAGAATTCTCCATAGGGAGTTGAAGTCCACATGTCTTAAAGTTGCTAAGGTTCAGAAACACTGATCTTCAGTAATTAAACAAGAACTTATAGGAAGAAACCCAGGGCAGGCTTTAAAAATAAGCAGTAGCACAAATACAGGTAGTCCTTGACTTACAACCATTCGAAATTACAATGGCACTAAAAAAAGGGACTTATGAACGTTTTTCACATGACCATTGCAGCATCCCCAATGTTATATGATCAAAATTCAGGCACCTGGCAACTGGCATGTAATTCTCCCCAGGTTTGCAACCAAAATGTTGTTTTGCTCATTTCACGCTTAGATCCTCCCCTGATGTTAATTTAGCAAGTTTATAAAGATGAGTTTGTAGTTGTATTCTAAAGCTCACATCGCAGGAGGGGAATATTTGAACTTTTCAAGGTGGTTGCACCCTTGCATTCTACAATTTATAAAGACTGGAAAATGCATTAAATCCAAGATAACCCATGAAAACTAAATTTTAACACACAAAACTTGTCCTGGATGGATTGAAAAAGTGTGCTTTAAGTCAGAAACTTAAGCGTGGAAAATTAAAATAACCCCAAAAACAATTTTAGTTTTTGCAATTAAAAAAAAAGGAGCAAGGGAAATAATTTTCCCAAGTAAACTTCCAAAATAATATATTAAATCCCTGCAAATAAATTTTAAGAATCTTCAAGTATACCGTATCAAGAATATATTGTACAACTTGTATTTTTAAAACTTTATATACAGCTGAGAGTTTTTTTGAAAAGATCTATCTTGTCTTGCATCAAATCTTTGAGCCCCTTTTGGCACAATTTGAAAAATACGGGAAACAAGAAGGTATAAATGGCAGTATGAATGAATTTGAAATATAATTATGCAAAGATGAAGAAACATGTAATTGTGAGAATTTATATAAATTGCTGTTAAATTATGACACAGAAGCTAAACAAATTAAAGAATGTAATGCTACATAGATGCTAAATTCTTGGCACGGTATATGCATGGTATTTTGGGGAAAATGTGGGTAAAATATATTTACTTTGCAATAATTGAAGAGGAAAAATGATGTGCAGATGGCATTTGACACCTGTGAAAGTAACTACCAAAATGTGCAATAACGTTTTAATTAAATGCTGGAAATGCAGAAAAGAGGATGGAACCTATGATCATATAAGGTGGACTTGTGAAGACACCAAAAGATTTTCGTTGATGATCCACAGAACATGGATGAAAATTATAGGGATCCCTTTTCAGAATTTCATTTCATGTGTGATCATTTAAAATTAATTCAGCCACACTGAGGAAAAATGAAATCTCTTAACATTTAGCAGCACTTACTCAAAGTTTCCTGCAAAATTGGCTTGGGTGGTGGGAGTCAACTTACAAGATGGTGACTCTCCAAAGATTGGCATCTTTCTTTGACGTCAGCCTCCATTAATAAATCATACTAACCATGTCACACAACTGCTTGGAGGACAACAATCAGAACCATCTCATAGATGCAGGATGATCACATAAATCTAGGCATTTCTGAACACTAAGCACAGGGGGGGGGGGGGCATTAAATGAAGTAAAGTACAATTCATTTGAAATTACTGTTATCAGAGCCCAGTGACGTGCGGTGAGGTTTATGACTGGTGAGGCACTGACACAGTGCTGGGTTTCAAATATTTTTAGACTTGTGGACTTCAACTCCCAGAATTCCACAGCCAGGCATGCTCAATTCCAATTTAAAGCGACAGCATTTGTTTTTCTCCTTTGCTCCTTCTTTCTTTTTCTTCTCCTTCCCCTCCTTCCTCCCTCTCTCCCTTCCTCCCCCTCCCTCAAACACACACACACACAAACACAGAAGTTGGATTGGACTATCTCTCCTACCCCTTCCCTCTCTCACTCACTCTCAAACAAACCCCCCCACACACAAAAGTTGGATTGGATATCTTTTCCAGTGGCTTGAAAGCAGCTCCTCTGCCATTCCCCCCATTCCCCTGCTGCCTTTCCCAAACACCTCCACCATTGCAAATGCAACCTGCTGTCTGGGTGGGAAATGCCTGGAACACAATAAAGCCCACCCACCACCTCCTGCTGGCAGGCTGGGGTGAGAGGAGAGGCAGAGAAGCCGGAGGGGAGCCGAGCCTTCCAAAAGAAAGAGGCTGGGGGGAAGTGTGTGTACTACAGCATGGCTCTTTGCCTGGATTCCTGCCTCCTCCTGTGGTCTCCTCAGTACTCGCTTGTGCTCTCCCTCCCCAAGTGTAGTTTGATTGCAGGTGGAGTCACGTTGCCTTTTCAAACTTGTAATCAGTGAAGCTGGGCTAGATTTTTATATAGTTTTATCCAGCTGTGTGTGTGTGAGAGAGAAATGAATGGGGGCCTGGGGAGGAAGTCACTACACTTGGGGAGGGAGAGCACCAGTGAGGTTAAGCAGAGTCATCCACGGTGAGGCAGCAACTAGCTCAGCTTTTTCCTTTTACTTTTTTTTTCATGATGAGAGTGGTGAGGCTATGCCTCACTTGCCTCACCTGACTGCACATCACTGTCAGAGCCTCTTTTACAAGTATCAAATGGAAACCAAAAAGCCCACATCACTGTTTATTTTCCGTCTTGTGTATCCTGTATGAGGCCATGTCAGGAAGTGGAAAGAAATATAAATATGACACATCAGACCTACTGGTGGCAGAATTCTTTTTTCACCTAAAAGTGTTGAAGAAAACAGGTATTTAAAACGAAAAGCTTGTTTCTCTTCCCCAACGTAACCCAATTGGTACCGTGTTTCCCCAAAATAGGATATGTCCTGATAATAAGCCCAATCGGGGTTTTCAGGGCATGTGCTAAAATACGCCCCCCCCCCCCCCCAAACTACTTATATGCATGCGCAGCCGGTCCCCATTTCCACTGGTTGCTTTACATGCAAACAACCGAGGTGAGGAGGTGAGGCCAGAGGGGGGGAAAGGTGGGGGACATGCCCCATGCACCCCACACGCCCTTACTGTACCTACCTGTATGGCTGATGGCTGGACAAAAAAGCCCCCCCCCCCCCGCAAAAAAAGCAGCAGGCCAGCAACGTGCCTGGCGGCCCATTCCTTCCCTGGCAAAGCAATGCACCTCACATCCCATTCCTTCCCGTGCAAAAAGAACACCTCTCACCCTACCCCAATGGCAACGGTATCCTGGCTGCTTCCCTTCCCTGCCATCTCTTTAGCGAGAGGGGTGGCAGGTGAGGCGGGGGAGAAGCGAGGCACGCATCCTCCACCACATTCCTCACCGTTTTGTCCAGGGAAGCACCTTGTAAAAAAAAACTCATTAGTTTGAGAAGTTTCATTGAACCCGTGAGGTTTATTTTACAAGGTGCTTCCCCTGACAAAATGGCGAGGAACACGACAGAGCTGCAAGTCTCTGGTACCGCTAGGACACACATCCCGCTTCTCCCCTGCCCCACCTGCCACCCCCAAATTGCAACCCTAAAGGGGGCAGGTGGCGAAGCGAAAGGCAGGAAGCCCTGTCATGCCCAGCGAGGGGGTGAGAAAGACGGCAAGGGGAGCCACATCTTGCTCCAAGCCCCACCTGCCACCCTCCTCTACACCAGTAAAAGATGCCAGAAATGAGTCTTTGTGAGACTCAAAATAAATGAGAGAATGGGGAGAAAGGAAGGAAAAGAAAGAAAAAGAATAGAAGGCAGAGGAAAAAGAGAGAAACAGAAAAGAGAGAATGGGGAGAGGGAAAGTGTAGGGATAGAGGAAAGGTTACGTAAAGACATGTGCAGCAAACTGCCATGATCTCAATAGCTGATTACCTCGATTACCTATGAGCTCACCTAATCAGCAAAACCAGGTACTACCGGGAACTATTGAGTTATGTGAGATTCTACTCTGGCTGGGATGGTCTTAGAGATTGACAAGGGGAATAAGAGGGAATAAACCAATAATAATGCTGTTGCTATATATCCTATTTGCTGCTTGTTAAAACTGTATAAGAGCAAATAAACTCTGCAGAGGCAGACAGACATGTTGGATACCTGCTGTCTTTGATTCCTGAGTCTGTCATCTGGCACCCGAATAGGGACACCCTCCGGGGGAAGCAACAGCCAACCTACTTACCTTCATCTGGAATAGACCCCCCAAGGTGAACATTTTGTCCTTTAGGACCCCTCAAAGGTAAGTATGGGTTGCAATCTGTCTCACACATAGCAACAACATGTACAGGAACTTCGATTCCTGTTACAGAACTCAGGTGTTACAGCACCTGAGGCAGGCATAAGGAAGCTGGTTGGGGAGATAGGGAGACATTGTCCCTGGTATCTGGAGTGCGGGAAGATTCGTTTACAGGATTGGGCAAAGATAGGGCAAACGTTACATCCTGGTTCCAGTAAAGCTATTACATCTATGGTCTGAATGCCGTCAAGCAGTGGAAAAATTTGGCTCTGATTCTTTGGCAGGACAATAATTGACCACAAAACCTCCACCTGATTATGATCAAATCAAAATTATTCCCCCAAAATCATCTTCAATTGGACCTTCAGCTCCTCATGGAGAGGTTAATTATTCTGCTTCTCCACAGTCATTGTACACCCCCATGAGGCAAATTTTAGAGACACAATTAGCAAAAGTGGGGGGAGGGGATATAGAAGATATGTTGTCTGTTTGTTCGCCTAATTTGATTCCACAAGATCATGAAGTAATTGACTAAAAGGATTGTTTTTCCTCTGTTCCCCTGTCCCCCTGACCAGGAAAACTTTGTTTTTACTGTGTTAGCAAATCATTCAGAACCTAATAAACGTTATCACAGGAATGTTTTGCCACAGGGAATGTTAAACAGTTCTATGTTGTGTCAGCTTTATGTTGCTTCTGCTTTAAATTCTTTTCGCAAGCGGCATTCATTGGCTTTGGTGTATTATGATATTTTAATTGGAGCCCCAAAGATACAACTGTCAGCTTTGAGGCCTGGAGCTGCCATTCAGGGGAGAAGACTGGGCCAGCTGCCAAGACTCACCGTCCCACCTACACAAACTGAAGAAATTCATGCTAAAAATCCATGATTAATTGCCAGGTAGTTTCGCTCTGAGTCACAAGGTGATGGGTGTGCGCACGCGCGGGGTACGGCTTATCTTAATTACCAATGTAGCTATAAAAGGTGGTGGGAAGCACAGGGTTTGTTTGTTTGTTTGTTTTATTGGATTTATATGCTGCCCTTCTCCCAAAGGAATCAGGGCGGCGTACAACATTAAAAAACACATATCACAAAAGTTAAAAGGAAATTAGATACATATCTGTTCTGACCCCCACCCCTTTTGTCACCAAGACACTCCAAGACACACAAAGTCTCTTCAAGATGTTTATTGACATAAAGGTTCCACCTTGGCAGCAATCCAGCCTGCCAGGGTCAAGATAGCACTCTGGGCAGCAATCCAGCTACAGCGACACCCCTTGGCAGCAATCCAGCTACCAAGCTCCAGATAATCACCTTAGCAGCACTCCTGCCTGCCAAGGTCCAGGGAACAGATTGGCAGCAATCCAGGTAAATCCTTTGGCAGCAATCCAGCCTGCCAAAGTCCGACACAGATCTGAGCTTCTCCAACTCCAATGATCAGTTGATTCCTGCAAAGGGTGTATCCACAAGCAGTCCCTTTATAGTCTGGAGAGGAGTCTGATGATCAGCAGCTGAGAGCAATTACCTCCTGCTCAATTGCTCCTTACGCCAGGTAGCGCGCCGGTAATGAGCATCTAATAGCTCACTGCTGATGTCTGACTCACTGTCCTGTGACTCCTCCCCACTGCTCCAAGGCATGACATCAGGAGCCCCCTTCCTTTGGCTTTCACCACTGCTCCATGCCTCAGGCGCTCCCTGGTGGCCAACCAGCCTCTCTGCGCCCTGCTCAGAGTCGGAACCCTGTCCAGGGTCCTCCACATCCTCACATCCTCTGAGCTGACTCAGAGGGACCCTCGCTGTCGGAGTCTGGTGGCAACTCCAACAGCTCCTGCTGGACCACAACACATATCCAAAAAAACCAAACCCAATTAATAGGACAATAACATTTTAAAAAATTGATAAAATTAACAGGACAGGCCGGCTTGCTGGAAAAGCCAACTTTTTAGGGCGCGTCGGAAGGACCGGAGGTCAGGGATTATGTGAAGCTCCGGGGGCAGCTCATTCCAGAGGGAAGGCACTCCCACAGAAAAGGCTCTCCCCCTGGGGGTCACCAGCCGACACTGTCTGGCCGACGGCACCCTGAGGAGGCCAGCTCTGTGGGATCGTACTGGATGGTGGGAGGCTACTGGTGGCAGTAGGTGGTCTCGCAGGTACCCTGGGCCTAAGCCATGGAGCGCTTTAAAGGTCATAATTAATACCTTGAATCGCACCCGGAAAACAACCGGCAACCAGTGCAGGCTGCCTAAAAGGGGTGTAACATGGGAGTACCTAGGTACCCCCATGATAACCCGCGCGGCCGCATTCTGTACCAGCTGAAGCCTCCGGGTGCTCTTCAAGGACAGCCCCATGTAGAGAGCATTGAAGTAGTCCAGGCGAGAAAGGACGAGGGCATGAGTGACTGTGCACAGAGCATCCCGATCCAGAAAGGGGCGCAACTGACGCACCAGGCGAACCTGGTAAAAGGCCCCCCTGGTCACGGCCGTCAGGTATTCTTCTAAACTAAGCCGCGTATCCAGGAACACTCCCAGATTGCAGGCCCTCTCTGAGGGGGCTAAAATTTCTCCCCCTATCATCAAAGATGGGACAAGATGCACAAATCGGGATGACGGAAACCACAGCCACTCAGTCTTGGAGGGATTGAGCTTGAGCCTGTTCCTCCCCATCGAGATCCGCACAGCCTCCAGGCATCGGGACATCACGTCGAGGGCATCGTTTGGGTGGTTTGGGGTAGAGATGAAAAGTTGGGTATCATCAGCATATTGATGATACCATACCACAAAACCATGGATGATCTCGCCCAGCGGTTTCATGTATATGTTGAACAGGAGGGGTGAGAGACCCGACCCCTGGGGCACCCCACAAGTGACGCGCCTGGGGGTCGATCTCTGCCCTCCAGTCAACACAAACTGCGACCGATCTGACAGGTAGGAGAAGAACCACCGTAAAATGGTGCCCCCCACTCCCAACCCCCCGAGTCGTCGCAGTAGGATACCATGGTCGATGGTATCAAAAGCCGCCGAGAGGTCTAATAGCACCAGGACAGAGGAACAGCCCCTGTCCCGGGCCCACCAGAGATCATCGACCAACACGACCAATGCCGTCTCCGTGCTGTACCCGGGCCTGAAACCCGATTGAAACGGATCCAGGTAGACAGCTTCATCCAGGTACTGGGGAAGCTGACGTGCTACCACACTCTCGACAACCTTTGCTACAGAGCAAAGGTTGGAGACCGGACGATAGTTGACTAAAGAAGCTGGGTCCAGGGAAGGCTTCGTAAGGAGGGCCCTCACCAACACCTCCTTCAAGGCGGTGGGAAAGAACCCCTCTCTCAATGAAGCATTGGTAATCGCCTGGAGCCAGCCTCGTGTCACCTCCTGGGAAGCCGAAACTAACCAAGAGGGACACGGGTCCAACACACAAGTGGCAGCTCTGAGTCTCCCCATAATCCTGTCCATGCCATCGGGGGTCACAGGGTCAAACTCATCCCAGATTGTGTCCACAAGATTCATCCCCGTCGGCTCGCCCGAATCTACCCGAGTCTCTTTTGAGAGAGGGGCGGTCTAGAAATCCAATAAAGTTAAGTTAAGTTACCCAGTCAGAGTCCAAGCCTGTCCGGATCTGAGCGATTTTATCCTGCAGATACTGAACAAATTCTTCAGCCCTACCCTGCAAGGGGTCTTCCCTAGTTCCTTGGTTAAGTAAGGAGCGGGTCACCCTAAACAGGGCAGCTGGGAAGTTATCTGCAGACGCGATAAGAGCGGGAAAATGTTGCCGTTTTGCCGCTTTTATCGCCACTAAGTAGGATTTAATATGAATTCTTACTAGTGTTGGATCAAGGGTTGAATAGAAATATCCCCTAAATCTAGTTCATTCATCCACTCCCCAGAGACAAAAATCAGGTCGAGTGTGTGTCCCCTGTTATGGGTGGGGTCTTGAATTAACTGAGTTAGGTCCATAGCCGTCATGGAAGCCATGAACTCCCGAGCTGACTCGGATGTCTCGCCAATGGAAGGCAGATTGAAATCCCCCAGGACCATAAGCCTGGGGAAATCAACCTCCAATCCAGCTAACACATTCAGCAGCTCCGGCAGGGTCGATGAAACATAGCAGGGTGACAGGTACGTAACAAAAAGGCCCACCTGAGCTCCAAGGCCCCACTTTACAAAAAGGGACTCACACCCGCCTATCTGAGGCACAGTGACCTCCTGAGGTCTGAGACTTTCCCTAATAACCACCACCACCACCACCCCGCCCCTGCCCTGGGCTCTTGGCTGGTGAAACACCCGGAAGCATGGTGGGCATAGTTCACTAAGGGGAACACCCCCCTCATGGTGGCAGCTCTGACAATTTATTCATTGCCTTCTTTTTTTAAAAAATTGTTTTAATTAAACAAAGAACACACACAAAAACATTCTTCATTACATCTTCCAGAAAGGATGTCGATTGGTTACAATTAAATTTCGTGCGTTACTACAATCATTCTTTATATTTAATTCATATTGAATTGTACATTTTAAATCAAAAATCTTTATACCATCAATATACCATCATTCTCATTTAACAATATTTGTTTAAACGTGCTTTTATCTAGAATCATTTATATTTATATTATAATAAATCTAGACAAAAATTTATTGCTAGAATTTATAAGTACCCCGGAGAGATTACATCTTTATAACAAAATCTAAACAACAACAAAAAAAAAATTAATAAAATTAGTAAATCTTTTCCCCAGGTCCCATATTATAGTTTATATCCAAATTGTTTTTACCAGTTAGAGTTATTATTTCATTATTATTGTCATGATGTGTTATCTGTTAACGAATAAACATTTTAAAAATGAAAACATTCTATAAGCAGCTACAACGTTCTACTTATTTATCACCTAGAATTAACTAATTTTTTATTTTTATTATTTTTTTCCCATTCAATTATTTTTTATTTGGGTTTCACCATTCTTAACTTTCTTATTTTACCCATAACTATTATTTTTAAGTTTTGTTACATTCCTTCATTGATTCTTGTTTCTTTCCTCCATCCACCTATACCATTTATCCCATATCTGGTAGAATTCTGATTCTTCTTTTCCCTGAATTTCTTTAGTTAGTTTGTCCATTTCAGCACAGTCCATAAACTTTCTTATTATTTCATCTTCACTTGGAGTTAGTTTGTTTTTCCATTTCTGGGCATAGGCAATCCTTGCCGCCGTTATTATATGTAGTATTAAATACTGGATTTCTTTTTTGTATTTTGCAGACATTATTCCTAATAAGATTTCCGGTTTCCATTCTATTTTAATTCCTGTTATTGCCTCCAGCCAATTTTTGATCTTTTTTCAAAACTTTTTAGCCTCCTCACAGGTCCACCATAAATGGTAATACGTTCCATGTATCGATTCACATTTCCAACATTTTGGGGAGGTATTTGATGATATTTTAGCTAACCTTGTTGGTGCCAGGTGCCATCTATAAAACATTTTGTACTGGTTTTCCTTGTATGCAACTGAGAGTGTCATTTTTAAGTTTGTTCCCCAAAATTTTTCCCATTTGTCTAATTCAATATTATATCCAAAGTTCTGTGCCCATTTTATCATTTGTTCTTTCACAATTTCCTCTTCCATTTTATACTTCAGGAGAAATTTATATATTCTCCCTATCATTTTTCTATCTGGGCTTTGAATGATTTTATCCAATTCGTGTGGTTCTGTTTCAATGTCATATAATTTGGTATCTTTATTGTATTTAGTTTTGATTTGAAGGTAAGTTAACCAGTCAACTTTCATGTTCTGTTCTGCCAATTCTTCAATTGTTTTTAAGTTTCCCTGTCTATCAATTAAGTCTCTATATCTTAGCATTTTGTTCCAATCTATAAAATTTGGATGAGTCGTCCTTTCTGTCGGTGATAGCCAATTCGGAATTTTCACATAGTGGTTTTTTTTTATTTTGAGCCATTTTTGCAATAACGCTCTTGTAATTAAATGTTTTTGAAAGTATTTGTGCGTTTTATTTTTATCATCCCATAGGAATGTGTGCCAGCCTGCTTGCAAATCATGGCCTTCCAAAGTCAAAATTCTTTTATTCTTTAGCTCTATCCAATCCTTCACCCATGTTATTGATACTGCCGATGCGTATAAATCCCAATTTGGTAATGCTAAACCTCCCCTCTCCTTGCTGTCTTGCATTGACTTTAGTTTAATCCTTGCTTTTCGTCCCTGCCAAATAAACCTAGCGGTTATTTTGTTTAATTCTTGAAAGAATTTTTTACCCGGATTAATAGGTGCGGCTTGCAACAGGAATAAGATTCTTGATAGAATATTCATTTTAATTGTCGCTATACGTCCCATGAGTGATAGTTGAATATTTTTCCAATTTTCTAACTCTTTCTTTATTTGTATCACTATAATTATCATCTTTAATTGTGGAACATTTTGCCGACACCCAGATCCCCAAGTATTTCACTTTCTTAGTTATTTGCATTCTGGTTGTTACTTCCAGTTCCTCTTCTTGCTTTTTTGTCATGTTCTTGGTTATCATTTTTGTTTTGTTTTTATTGATCTTTAATCCTGCCACTTTGCCATATTCTTCTAATTTTTGAATTAATTTCCGACTGGATTCTAATGGGTCCTCTAGTACAAATACTAGGTCATCGGCATAGGCTTGGGCCTTATATTCTTCATTTTTGAGTCTTAAACCTTTTATTCCCTGGTCCTTCCGAATTTCATTTAATAAAATTTCCAAAGTCAATATAAACAGCAAAGGAGAGAGGGGGCATCCCTGTCTGACTCCTTTTTTTATTTCGATCTTCTCTGTTAATTCTCCATTCATCAGAACTTTGGCTGTCTGATTGTTATAAAATCCTTCTATCATTTTTATAAATTTTTCACCAAATTTCATCTCATCCAATATTGTTATTATAAATTTCCAGATTACGTTGTCAAATGCTTTTTGTGCATCAAGGAAAACCAGTACCATTTGTTTTTCTGGATGCGCCTCGTAGTACTCTATTATATCTAGGATGATTCTCGTATTATTTCTAATGTGTCTGTGGGGTAAAAATCCGTTTTGGTCTGGGTGTATTCGTTCATTTAAAACCTGTTTGATTCTTCCTGCCATAATTGCTGCAAATATTTTATAATCGGAGTTTAGTAATGAAATTGGCCTGTAGTTTTGAATTTCTTGTAGGTTGGTTTCTTCTTTTGGGATTAGCAATATTATTGCTTCTGTCCATGATTCCGGTATCTTGGCTTTTCCTAAAACTTCATTAAACATTTCCACCCCTAACTCTTCCAATATTATTTTATTATATTTGCATAGCTCCACCGGTATTCCATCTGGTCCTGGTGTTTTATTATTTTTCTGGTTTTTCAAGACTAGTTCCACTTCGGCTAACGTTATTGGCCAGTTTATCGCCTCCCTTTGCTCTTTTGAGATTGGTGTTATCTTTGCTGTGTTTAAATAATGCTTTATTTTATTTTCCTCCATAATAATAATAATTAATAATAATTTGAATTTATTAGCCGCTCCCTTTCCAAGTAGGACTCGGGGCGGCGTACAATGGAGCATGTAAAACATAGAAGATGTATCAAAACACATAAACGTACATACATACAAAGCACACATACACGGAGGAGGTAACAAATTACATCATTTAGACAGTTAAAAATCAGCATTAAGATACCCCAATTGTAAGAAACCCAATATGTAGTTAAAAATTTGACATTTAAAAGACAATTTAAAAAACAGTTAGGAGGAATAAGAGAAATTACGATTGCGATTGAGCCAGGCCAGATAATTGAAAGAGGTGGGTCTTCAGCTGTACACGGAAGGAGCGGAGATCGGAAGTAATCCTGATGTCACGGGGGAGGTCATTCCACAGGGCTGGGCCCATCACAGAGAAGGCTCTGCTCCTGGGTGTCGCCCCCCGGCACTGTTTGGCGGACGGCACCCGGAGAAGTCCCTCTCTGTGTGAGCGAATTGGTCGTAGGGATGTGTGGGGCAGGATGCGATCCTGCATGTAACTAGGCCCTGTGCCATGAAGCGCTTTAAAGATCATAATCAAAACCTTGAAACGCACTCGGTAGACCACAGGAAGCCAGTGCAGCTCGCGCAGGAGAGGTGTTACAGGGGAGTATCTAGTCCTCCCCATAATCACCCGCGCGGCCGCGTTCTGGACCAACTGTAGTCTCCGAGTGCATCTCAAGGGAAGCCCCATGTAGAGAGCATTGCAGTAATCCAGGCGAGACGTCACTAGCGCATGGGTGACTGTGCGTAGGGCATCCCGGTCCAATAAGGGGCGCAATTGGCGCATCAGGCGGACCTGATGGAACGCCCCCCTTGCCACGGCTGTTACATGGTCATCCATGGACAGCCGGGCATCTAGGAGGACGCCCAAATTGCGCACCTGTTCCATGGGGGCTAGTTGGACGCCCCCGATGGCCAGAGATGGAAGCACCTGGTTGAACCGGGAGGCCGGAAGCCACAGCCACTCCATCTTGGAAGGGTTGAGTTTTAGTCGGTTGCCATCCATCCAGACCCGTACGGCCTCCAGACACCGGGACATCATTTCGACGGCCTCATTGGGGTGGTTCGGGGTGGAAATGTATAGCTGAGTATCATCAGCATACAGATGATATCCCACCCCAAAACCACGGATGATCTCGCCCAGCGGTTTCATATATGTGTTGAACAGGAGAGGCGAGAGCACCGATCCCTGTGGCACTCCACATGTGAGTGGCCTCCGGGTCGAACTCTGCTCCCCTGCCAACACACGTTGCGTCCGATCAGAGAGGTAGGAGCCAAACCACCGTAAAACGGTGCCCCTGACTCCCAGCCCCTCTAGCCGGTGCAACAGGATACCATGGTCGATGGTATCGAACGCCGCCGAGAGATCTAATAGGACCAGGATAGAGGAACAACCCCTATCTCTGGCCCTCCAGAGATCATCAACCAATGCGACCAAGGCCGTCTCCGTGCTGTGCCCGGGTCGGAAGCCGGACTGGCGCGGGTCTAGATAATCATTTTCCTCCAGGTGACGTGGGAACTGCTGTGCCACCACACTCTCTACAACCTTCGCTAAAAAAGGAAGGTTGGAGACTGGACGATAATTAGCTAGCTCCGTTGGGTCCAGGGAAGGCTTCTTGAGCAGGGGCCTCACCACCGCCTCTTTCAAGGCGGCCGGTAGAGACCCCTCACCCAACGAGGCGTTCACCAGGCCCAGGAGCCAGTCGCGCGTAACCTCCCAGGATGCCAGTACAAGCCAGGAGGGACACGGGTCCAATAAACATGTGGTGGGTCGCAGACGTCCACGCAACCTGTCCAAATCCTCGATGGCAACCGAGTCAAACTCCTCCCAAAGCGGTCCCTCAAGACTCGCCACGGGCGTCTCTACTGAACCACTGAAAGGGGCCCATCCCATCCATACTATCTTGTGCGCATAGTTTTGTGAAGTATTTATGAATAATTTTCTTCTTTTCTTCTGCTTTGTATTGAATTCTTCCCTCATCATCTTTTAATTGATATATCATCTTTTTTTCTCTTTCATTCTTCAGTCTGTATGCCAGCCATCGTCCAGGTTTGTTGGCTTGTTCAAAGTAATTTTGTCTGGCTGCTTTAATTTTCTGCGCTAATTCCTTTTGATTTATTAAGTTGAGCTTATGTTTGATTATCTCTCTTTTTTCTTTTTTAATTTTATTCTTTGGGTCTTTCTGGAGTTCATCTTCGGCTTCCATAAGTTCCTTTTGCATACATTCTTGTTGCTCTTTTTGTTTTCTAGTTTTCCTCGCCATATAGGCAATCGTAAGGCCTCTTGTGTATGCTTTCATAGTGTCCCAGAGATTTTGAATTGAGGTATCTTCTTTTTTATTTATTCTAAAAAATTGTTTTAGTTCTTTCTCCAGCATTTGAGTGTATTCTGTTTCGTTTATAATATTTGAATTCATCATCCATCTTTTTCTTCTTCTTTGACCTTTCCATCTTAATTTTATTGGATTGTGATCTGCCCACTCATTTGCTTCTATTTCAATTTCATCTACTTGATTGCATAGACCAGATGAAATCCAAGCCATGTCAATTCTTGATAGTGACTGATGGGGGTTCGAATAAAAGGTATATTGCTTTCTTGTTTTGTGCCTTTCTCTCCAAATATCGTGTAATTTATATTCCATTGCCATCTCAAAAAAGGATTTGGGTAGCGTATTTTTTTCATTTTATTTTTCTTTTTGCTTTCATAGTCCATTTTTTTATTGCATTATAATCCCCAATTAAGCAAATATTTTCATATTCTAATTCGTTTATTTTGTTGTGTAGTTTCCTATAGAATTCCTCTTGTTTCTGATTTGGTGCATATATGACTATTAATAATATCGGTTTTTCTGTTGTCTCTAATTCAATCATTAGTATCCTGCCTTCTTCATCAGAGTAGATTTCTTTGGAATTTATTTTTTCCTTTATATAGGTTGCTATCCCTCTTTTTTTTTTTCTGCTAGTGCTGTGTATAATTTCCCTAGTTTTTTGTTTTCCAATAAGTTCTTATGCTCCCTTTTAATATGCACTTCCTGTATGCAGATTATATCTACCTTCAGTTTCTTAAGTTTGTTAAACATCTGCGCTCTTTTTTTTGTGGTGCGTTCAGTCCATTCAAGTTTGTTGAGATAATTGTTATTTCCTGGTCCATCTTTAGATGGTTTTTTTTTGTTGCTTCTAGTTTGTATCTGACTTTTCCCTCTCGCGCCCTACTTTTCTGCTCTCTCTCTTTCTTGCCTCTGTTCTTCTTTCCTGTTTCTGTCTTTGTCTTCTGATGTTTCTTCCTCTTGGCCTCGACTTCCACTTTCTAGGTCCTCTTTACTTCCTTGTTCTTCTTCCCGTGTGCAGTATTTCTCATAGAATTCCTGCGCTTCTTCTATATTCTCTATCTTATACCTTTTTCCTTGCCAAGACACCAGTACCCCTTCTGGTATCAACCATCTGTACATTATTCTGTTTTTATTTAACTGGTTTGTTAAAAATTGGTATTGTCTACGTCATTCACGAATTCTCCGTGGAATCTGTTTAAGCGTGATCAACTCTTTTCCCTGATATGTAATCGTCCCTTCTCTGGTTTTTTTGTATACTTCATCTCTGGTTGTTTTTTTGGCAAATCTTACATGCACTTCTCTCGGGAGCCTGTGTCTTCTGGCGTAATTAGTATGCACTCGGTAAGCTTCATCAATATCGCCTCTCAACTCTTGTTCTTTCCTCTGTAAAATTTCAGTCAAGATTCCATTCATTTTTCCTTTCAGGTCTTCCTCCTTCTCTCCCGGTATGTTTTGGAATCTTAAATAGAATGCAGCTCTTTCATTTTCAAGTCGAATTATTGATAACTCTAGTTCTTTATTCACTTGTCTATATTCTAGCTCCATTTTTTCCATCTTCTGATCTGTTTGTTCTATTTTTGTTTCGATGTTCTGGATTTTCTGTTCATTGATTGCTAAGGCATTCTGTATCTTTTCAATTTTGTCATCCACGGTTTTAATATTTCCTTTCAGTTCTCCCATTTCATTTTTCATTTCTTCATGATTCCTCCTTGTCTCTTCATGATTTGTAGCTGTCACTTCTTGGTTTTTTATAAGCATCTCTTGTATCGTTTGAAGCATTAAGTGCATACTTTGCATTGTTGGTGCTGGTCCTGTTGTTTCTGCCATCTTTCCGCCTTTCTCCAGTCCCAATGCGCTCTCAATTGATCTTTGATTTGAGGAGGGGGGTGTTGCCGAAGTCATATTAGATGTGGTTTTTTTAATTAACTTTCCTGAAGTTGCCATTCTTTTTTTTTTTTAAACAAAATTTTATTGGTTTTTAAAACAAAATATTCAAGGAAAGGGGTAATGGATGAAGTACAAATTTTGACAGTTACATTATGCAGGAAATGGCCCTCCCCCCATTCTCATAACTTTCATTTACTAATACATTGGTTTGCTATTACTAAGTATTATTTTGTCAGCAATAAACTTTTATCTGAAGATAATTTCAATCATTTTATATCACACAGATTTTCAAGTTCATTTTTGTGATCTGAGTTTTCTCAATGTTGCCTCTTCTCTCCCCCCCCCCCCCCCGGCAGGGCTCCGGCACCTCCCGTGTCCTGTATGTCAGGTGTAGTGTCATTAGGTTTATCTAGGAGGACTTTATTTTTTTCCATAAAGGCCTCAGCCTCAGTGGTCGTGTTGATTCTAACTCTCGTGTCCTCCCAGAATATTATCATACCTTCTGGCAACAGCCATCGAAACCACACCCCTTTCTGGTATAATTTATTCGCTAAGAGCGAATATTTTTTTCTTTTATCTCTAACTTTCTTTGGGATCTGTTTCAGAATGGCTATTTCTCTATCCTCATATTTTAATGTTTGCCCCCTTTGTGCACTCAGAATCTCGTCTCTTGTGGTCTTTCTAAGAAATTTGATGTGTACCTCCCTTGGAACATTGTGTATTCTAGCATATGTTGAGTTTACTCTATAAACCAGGTCCATGTCCCACCCCATCTGTTGTCTGTCTTTTCCAATAAATTCAGCCAATAAATTTGCCATAATATCCCTCAAGTTTTCATCATCAGCCTCAATTACATTTTGGAACCTAAGAAAGAAGGACATTCGTTCAAATTCCGTTTTTATCTGGTGGTTCTCCAGTTCTTGATTTCCTTTCTGCACTCCCTTCACCTCTCTTCTCATCTCAGCCGTTCCCTCCTCCAAAAGTTCCAGTCTCTGTGAGTTTTGGGTCACATGGTCTTTATTCTCTCTGATCTGCTCGTTCATTTCTTTCAGTTGATTTTTTAATTCCTCCTGCCCCTTTAAGAGTTGTTCAAACATCTGTTGAAAGTCCACCTCAGAGGGCTTGGGCTGGAACAAAGAAGTTAGTGTCTGTTGTCCGCTGGGGCTGGATGTTGAGGATGTTGGGGCGGAGCCCGCAAATCCCGGCTTCCCCGGTGGTGGTCTTTTGGGTGGCATTGTGGTAATCAAAGCTCAGAGATGAAAATGTCAATACAGAAAAGAAGCAACTGGGGATGTGGGTAGCCGAGAGAGATCGCGAGGCAGAGGAGCCCAGACAAATAGGGACCTAGGTAATAAAGCAATAAAGTCCTTTGTTCCAAGTCCAGGTTAAGATGTAACACGAGACTTCTCTGAGTGCCACGGAGACAAAGACAAAATGCAAGCAACTTCTGTAGGTGGAGTCAAATTTCAAAGTACATAAAGACAACAGAAGTGTGCCATCTTGCCCTGCCAGCTCCGGGATCCCAAGGCAAAAATTTTCAAGTTTTCAAAATACAGCAGATTATCACCTCATTTCACAATTGCAGTAAAGGAAATCTGCTTTTTGCTAGGAGGGTGATTCCATTCCAAGCCCCCCCCCCTCCTCCTCTTCTGGGGGCAGGGAGCAAAACAGTTTCAAGCCGCTTGTCCAAGGGGGGGGGGAAATCCCCCTCCCTCCAATCACACTTCCCAGCCACGAATTGAAGTTCTTTCCAAATAGCTGACAGTCTGTTTATTTTCATTCAATCATCAAAGGGAACGGGGGGAATCTCCATCTCACCGCACAGCAACTGCGTCCTTCGAATCTTGGGTTTCATCCGGCTGCCTCAACGCGAAGTTGCCACGGCGCCTCCCCTCTTGCCTCCCGGTGCATAGGGCGATGCGCCCCCCCCCGGCCGCCGCCGACACAGGAGATCCCCTGCTACGCCGCCCCCTCGGCAGGAGCCCCTCCAGGGCGTCCTGTGCCCCCCCAATCAAAGGGGAGCCCACCAGGAGTGCGCGGGGCGAGCTAAGCTCGCCCGTCGCGTACCGCAACCGGAACTGGAAGTCCTGACGTTGCCATTCTTATCCCCCTATTTATCCTTGTCCACAATTGCATGTAAGTTCTACTTTACTTCTACTTTATCAGCAATATCAATCTTACCAATCTTATCAATAATTATCTATCTCAGTATTTAGCAAAAATTAACCTTCCTTAATATCACGTTTCAATATCTACACATTCTTATGTATTATTCCATTCTATTTTGATCCTTAATTATCATATATCTTAGAGTTATATATCACACAGTTATCTTATACAAATAGATGTCTCTCAATTGGATCAATTATAAGGGTAATAAGTAATAAATGGTTACTGGTTTCTTCAGACCGCAGGTTCAAATTTTGATCCACTAGGTGTCACCCTCTGTTCAGTATCACTGTTAGTGTCAATCAGTTAATGCAACCAGTCCAGCGACAAAGGAAAATAGGGGTGGGTGGGTGGGTAATGAAGCCCTCTAATCGTTCCAAAAGAGCAAGAAGAAAAAAGTCAACAAGTCAACAACCAACCCGAATGTTGAACAATTCTTCTGTACTTTACACGTCTTCTCAACAGTTACTATGTCCTACTCCTGTTATCCATGCCGGGTTTTTGTTCTCCCTCTGGCCAATTTAGTTCAAGGTATTTACGCGGTCAATTCCAGGTCAGTAATTCTGCTCTCACAGTTTTTCGGCAAAAATCTTAAAAATCTCCTTCCCAGAGCCTCCTTCTTTCCAGCTCACCCTCTCTGCCAGTTACGCGTTGTTCTCCTCTTCTTTGGGTTGTCAATAATAGTAACAGATGTCTCGATTTCAACTGCTTTCTCTCTTTGCTTCCTTCTTATGCGGTCGCCATTGCTTCGGTCCTGACAAAGTGGCAGGATGATTCCTCGTACGTTTAGTGGGTTTCTCCTGCCGCTGGGAGGATTTGCCTTATCACCCCAGCGTCTTCAGAGTTTCCCCCTTAATCTGTTGGTCCCTCCAGGATCCACAACACTCAAAAATGAGCCCAAAAGAAGACGTTGGAGTTAGAGATCAGGAGAGCTCCCGTTCCTCAACTCCAAGCACGCTGACGTCACCACAGGAAGCCAATTTATTCATTGCCTTAGTGCTTTGTTGGTCAGTTCGTGCCGAAGGAAGAATACAAACTGCTTTTCAAACCGTTTCTGTGTTTGGCTGGTTTCATTAACCCTTCGGGACCTGACAGTTTGTCAGAGCTCTCACCATGGCTGAAGGTACAGTGCTTGGGTTGGAGGCTGTGGGCTTGGAGGAGTCTGCCATGGCAACTGATACAACTGTGCTGGAGGCTGTGTCAGGGCCAGCAGGAGAGGCACCATTGGATGTAAGGTCTAAGGACCACTTGATGGCATGGAAGCCTACAGCAGAACCTCTAGAGGCCGGTGTGGGCCAAGCCCATGCAGGGGATTGGTGTCTGGGTTTGCCAGAGGCTCAGGACCACAGAGGCTTACCACCCCATGCTCCCCAGCTCACCTCTTTTGGAACCCATTTTGCCCACTGGCATGAAAGGCGCAGCTCAGATGACGATTGGAGTTACACCACCGCGGTGGACAGCCTGACTCTACAGATGGTGCAGGAAAGGTTTGGGGCAGTGCGCTTCCGAGATAATGGACATGGCAGTGGTTGGAGAGGGTCCCTGGAACATGGATCCCAACAGGCAGGGGGAGTCATTGGACAGTCCAGCATAACCAATCCAGAACAGTATGGTGCTCAAGGGGCCGCAAGAGTAGGAGATCAGCAGCCTGGGCTAGGTTTACACCATGATGCACGGGACACCTGCGAGAGACGAGCGTCATGAGAGGGCTATGCACCTCACCCTCTCCTTACCCAGAGGGGGTCTCCAGCTGGTTATGGGCCCGGAGTGATGGGATGCTGGGACCCACCGGCAATACAGGCTACGTTTGATTGTAGCCTGGGACGAGTGGCCCTCTTCTTGGGCCAGGTGTTAAATCACATGGATCATTACGGCCATATGTATACGTTGCAGTGGGACATGGTGATGGCCGTGATTGTAGTGATGGACGGAGAGGCTGCCGACTGGGTGGCTGATCTGTATTGGGATCATGCTGTGGAACTCACGGACATTGGTCTGTTCTTGATGGCACTGCAGGAGAGGTTTGAAGATACCATCAGGATCCAGTGGGCGGAAGCAGAATTGTGGGCTACAAGACAACAAGGGAAGCCAGTAGCTGAATATATCAGAGAGTTCCAGCCTCTGGCCAGCAAAGTGAGGATGTGGCCAGAGAGGTTGGTGGTGCATTACTTTAAGACCAGTCTTGACCGAACACTACGCTTGGCCTGCATCTACAGAGGGTTGCCACCTAGACTAACCGCATGGTTCCAGGCTGCCACGGAATTGGCTATAGAATGCCACGAGGATAAGCCAGGACGGGAGAGGGGTAGGCGAGGACAAAGACTGCAACAGATGCATAGTATCAGAGTTGCCCTAAAACCCCCGCAACCCACAGCGGTTTCCATGGGGCAACCTCCATCCCCGATGGCAGCTGGACTGAGCACACCAAGGAAAAAAAGGGGGTGGCCAGGAAGACCATGAGGGGCAGCCAGGAGAAGTTACACGGGGCGAGTCAACCAGTTCCTATGCCAGTTGACTCCAGCCCATCGGGTGATATGCTCAATACCGGTGGAAGTGACTGGGGGGAGGGTTCCGACCCAATGATAATCAAGACTATCAAACCGTTTGTGATACAGGTATTGGTGGAAGCGACCAGGCAACGACAATGTACATCCCTGATTGATTCAGGTTGCACTCGTTGCTTAATGAACACCACGGTCGCTGATAGTCTGGGGGTGAGCCTCAGGAGGTTGGCTAGGCCGATCCGTTTTGAACAGATGGACGGGCCGTTATTGGGGGCCAACCAGCCACACATGTAACTGATCAGGTGGTATTGCAGATGGGGCCCCATCGGGAGGTCTTGCAGTTTGTAGTGATTCCCAACATTACGGAGGAGGTTGTACTAGGCCTGGCATGGTTGGACAAATGGGGACCCACGATATCATGGGGTGGTGGTAGTAGGCATCTCAGAATAAGCCTCGGTCCTGACCCCCCTCCTCATGAGGTGCAAACCACAGCCCAGGGCCCAGTGGGATTGCGAGCTACAGTGCCGTCAGTACATAAAGCGGGGGAGGAGCGATTCCCTCAGGTATATGCAGACTTACGAGATGTATGCAGTGAACAGGAATGTGATACTTTGCCCCCTCACCGCCCCACAGATTGTGCCGTGGAACTGCTCCTTGGGGCTAAACTGCCAAAGCCCCGGATGTATTCTATGACCCCACAGGAGCTAACAGAGATGGGAGCATATATAGAAAAGAACTTAAAAAGGGGCTTCATTCAGCCAGCTAGATCAAGGGTAGCTGCCCCTGTAATGTTCCGTGAGAAAAAGGATGGTGGCTTACACCTCTGTGTCAACTTCTGGGGCCTTTATTGTCACTGCGTTAAATTGTTTGCTAGCTGAACTGAATAATTACTGATGAATTACTGCGCAGGTCATAAGTTTCTTATCTGACAATGATTTACTGCGCATGCTTTCTAATACATCACATATTCCAGAGACTTCTTTCCTTTTGATCTTTGTCCATCTGCCAGGAAGCTGGGAGACAAACTGCTTCTGCCAAAATGTAACAATTAGATAGATTTGTTTATTTCCTTATTTCTTATTTTTGTATTAAAGTTTGTTTTTAATTGGAACTTGTTATTGGACTTCATTTTCGCTTCTTGAAGAATATGCCATTTGGAAAAGCCGTCGACTCCTAGACCTCATTTAGTTCAGGGTGAAATATTTCCCCTGACATTTATGCCATCTGTGTGGAACATCTATACCCTCTTCCTTTAATGAAGGACATGCTCGCTAGGTTAGCGGAAGGATGTATATTCACAAAATTAGATGTCAGGGAGGCATACTATAGGGTACGCATTCGGGCTGGTGACGAATGGAAGACAGCCTTCAATGGTCCTCTGTGCAGTTACCAGTTCCGGGTTATGCCCTTCGGACTGCAGGGAGTCCCAGCGGTGTTCATGCAGATAATTAATGAGGTGCTGCATGAGCGTCAATATCAAGTGGTACTTGTCTATTTAGATGATATCCTTCTATATACCAAGACCATGGAGGACCATGTAACCCTTGTACATCAAGTGCTTAAAAAGCTGCTGGACGCACATTTATACATTAAATTGTCTAAATGTGAATTCCACAGGACGCAATTGGATTATCTTGGGTTCCGTATTTCACCTAAAGGGGTTGAGATGGACCCCGCAAAGGAAAAGGCAGTGTTGGACTGGCAGGCTCCTAAAACCCGTAAGCAGTTACAGAGTTTTTTAGGGTTTGCCAATTTCTATCGTCAGTTCATCCTGTCTTTTGCTCAAGTGGCCCTTCCACTAACCAACCTCTTATGCACAAAACATCTCACGACAAACCGTCAACTGGGAAGCCCAGTTGTGTGGACAACAGCGTGTCAGCAAGCGTTTGAGCGTCTGAAGTCCTTGTTTGCACAAGAGCCGGTGTTGAAACATCCAGAGCCCACTAAGCCATTTGTGGTTCAGGCAGACACCAGTGATGTGGCGGTGGCTGAAGTCCTCTTACAAAAGAATGAAGGAGTCCTACAGCCGTGTGCCTACACCTCAAGGAAGTTGACATGGACCGAACGCAACTGGCCCATTTGGGTGAAGGAGGCGTTTGCGGTCCGGTGGGCCCTGTTGATGTGGCGGCATTTACTAGAAGGGGGAGGTAAGGCCCGGCCTGGACAGCCTCCTGGACTTTTACAGAAGGTGGCAGATCCAATTCGGCCATGGGAACAGATAGCCATGGACATCATCGTGGATTTACCAAACAGCCAAGGGAACAAGGTCATTAGGATGATAATAGACCTGTTCTCCAAGCAGGCTCATTTTGTAGCATGTACCGGCCTTCCATCTGCTAGGAAGCTGGCCAAACTGTTTATTAGCCATGTCTATAGACTCCATGGCATCCCCAAAAGGATAATTTCAGACAGGGGAGTGCAATTCACTGCCTGGTTCTGGCGTAGATTCATGGCAATGGCGGGGTCTTCACAGGGACTTAGTACAGCCTTCCACCTCGCGACAAATGGTGCAGCGGAGGGGGCAAATGTGATGGTGGAGCGCTACTTGAGATGTTATGTCCAGTACCAACAGAGTGATTGGGCTGAACTCCTCCCCTTTGCAGAAGTTGCATATAACAATGCAGTGCACAAAAGTATGGGGTTTACCCCATTCCATGTGGCCACAGGGCAGGAGTTCATCCCAGTTCCGGAATGTCCTCAAGTGCATCCTGATGACACAACCTCGCAGGAGTGGATAGCCCGGATGCAAAAAGTTTGGAAAGTGGTGAGGGATGTGTTATGTCACTCTTTTGCCACATATAAAAAGAGTGCTCATAAAAGGCGGAAGGTGCAAGGACCTTTCCATGTAAGGCAGAGGGTATAGCTCTCCACTAAATATCTCAGTCTGCCATTGCCATGTAAGAAATCGGGCCCCAAATTCACTGGGCCTTTCCCAATTGTGTGAGTTATTAACCTGGTCACAGTGCAGCTAAATCTCCCCCCTCTACTGGGGAAAGCACATCCAGTCTTCCAGTGCAGCCTGCTCTGATCAATCCAGGCCCACCTACACAAATTGAAGAAAGTCATGCTACCAATCCATGATTAATTGCTGGGTGGGTTCGATCTGAGTCACAAGGTGATGGGTGTGCGCACGCGTGGGGTGCGGCTTATCTTAATTACCAATGTAGCTATAAAAGGTGGTGGGAAGCATAGGGTGGCAGCTCTGACAATTTATTCATTGCCTTAGTGCTTTGTTGGTCAGTTCGTGCTGAAGGAAGAATACAAACTGCATTTCAAATTATTTCTGTGTTTGGCTGGTTTCATTATCCCCTCAGAACCTGACAACAACCTAATTGGCTTTCAGAAATACAAAATGATTTAGGTGTCTATGGATTACAGATTGCCCCAGAAAAAATACAACTATATTTTCCTTATTTGTATTTGGGCCATAAGATGTTGCACTCTTATTCTGCTCCGGCTTTTCCTCACTTGAAATTGCCTAATGTCATCTCGCTGGTTGAATTGCAGCAGTTGTTGGGTACTCTTAATTGGGTATGGCCGTATTTTTCTTGCCGGCACATTTACAGAGCCCCATATTTGATTTATTGAACAAAGGAAAACAACCCGGAGATCTTATTGCAATTCCTTCTGCAGCGCTTGCCACAGTTGAGAAGATTAATGATATTTTGAGCATTCAGTTTGTGGATCGTATACCTCATAGAAATTGTAAGTTAACACTTTTGGTGTTCCCTACTAGTAAGCTGCCTACAGGAGTGTTAACTGTATTGGAAGACAAAAAGGTATATTGCATTGAATGGCTATATTTACCTCATACCTCCTCTCAAAATGTTTTGCCATTTATCCAGGCCGTTGCTGAATTAATAACCTTCTGACGTACCCGAGCTTGTCGCAGAAATGAGACCAATTTGATTAATATTGTTCTTCCTATTCCAAAATCTGATTTTCAATTTTATTTTCAGAATATCTTATATCTTCAGTGTGCTTTAATGGACTATGCGGGCTGTATTGCATATCATTTGCCTAAAGATCCTCGGCTTGTGTGTTTAATGACTTCTTCTTTTCCTGTTTATCCATTGCTTTCATTTTCTCCGCTTTTGCAAGCTTCTACTGCTTTTTCAGATGGAGGGTGAATGAGAGGAGCGATTGCTTACAAGGATACCTGGAAAGTAATACAGTCGTCCCTGCAATGCTTAGCATTGTTTGCTGCTATTTTAGCTTTCTAAACCTTTTCTCAACAGCTTTTTAATTTAATTTCAGACTCTCATTATGTGTGTCAATTTATTTTTAATCTTCCAGGTGCTTACATCACACCCAGGATTGACCCTAATCTCATGACTTTGTTTTTAATTTTGCAGCAACTACTACAAGACCGAAAGCATTTATATTTTGTTTCTCACGTACATAGTCACTTGTCTGTTCTTGGACCTATTTCTGAAGGCAACAGTTATGCAGATGCAGCTGTGCATGTTTTACCTACTTTATTTTCAGATCCGTTCTTCAGTCTCTTTCTTTTTCATCAAAATGCCAGGGGGCTGGCACAAGCTTGCCATATTCCACTCGATCAGGCTAAACAGATTGTTTAATCCTGTCCCCAATGTTCTGGGGCATCCCCCTCTGGGGACATGGGAGTTAATCCCTGTGGTTTTGCCTCTAATCAACTATGGCAAATGGATGCCACCCATGTTCCCTCTCTGGCTCCCTGGAAGTATATTCATTTATCTATTGATACCTATTCAGGAGCGCTTTGGGCCGCACCTCAACAAGGAGAAACAGCTAATCATGTTATTTCTCATCTTTTTTCAGCTATTACTGCCTTGGGCAAACCCTCCTCTTTAAAAACTGATAATGGCCCAGCCTATTCTTCATCGGCCTTTTTGCAATTTTGTACAACGTGTAATATTGTTTTAACTCATGGGCTTCCCTACAATTACACAGGTCAAGCCATTGTGGAATGTGCTAATCAGTTGTTTAAGGACTGTCTTCACAAACAAATAAAAAAGGAGGGCTCTCGGGTACCCAATTTGTCGTGGGTAACACAACAGGTTAAAAAAGTATTATTTACCTTAAATCAATTGAATGTCTCCATTCAAAATTTGATCCCTCTGTTATATTATTGGGCATTACCAGACAAAACATGGTTAGGGCTGGTCCCTTTGATTACTTGAGGATGGGGATATGCTGCTGTTCTTGCTCCTACAGGGCCTTTGTGGATTCCAGCATGTTGTGTCCGCCCAGCTAAGGATGTCATGGCACCAGTCCCCGAATCCGGTTCCAGAAATAGCCAAGGTGACTCTACAGACAGCGCAGAGGCCAATACGATCTCATCAGACCAGCCGTCCAGTGACCACCAAAACGCAGGCACTGTTGCAACAGCAACAAGTGGTATAAGGTATAAATCTTTATTACGGTCAAAGACCAGCAATACACATTAGTCTTTACAATATGTTAAAAAGTACTGACATTAAGATATAATTAAAAAGTATTGACGTTAAAAGTGGAAAATAACATACATGTTCTCAGATTGTTCGGGTCACTCCCTGGTTTACCTGGGTGCAAAGCCGTTAAGTATAGGAGTAAATACAATGGTCCAAAGATTGTTAGAGATATGTCCAGATAATTGGTACAAGATGACAACTATACTTCTGTAGCCAATTTTTTTCTTATGGACATTGCAGCAGGACAGAACTTTGCCACTGCATACGTGGTAACCGGGTTAGTGTCCTGGAGGAGAAAGCATAGATAAAAATTGTCTGCCCTCCCTGGCAATCTCTCTAATAAGGGGAGAATATGTGCAGACCTACAAGCTCTGTATAGCTCGCAGTGTAATATAACATGTGAATTATCTTCCACTTCTCCTTTACCACATATACAAACCTGTTCTGCTATTGGTGTTCTCTTATACCTGCCCTGGAGGAGTGCTGAAGGAAGAATGTTAAATCTGGCTCTGAAGAAAGCTATTCTTTGTTTTGGGAAGATCAGGTCATTTAGATATCTTGCCGATTCCCACACACCCTGTTTGATTCTGTCCCTACTGTGGAGAGGCAACCTATTTAGTTCTTCTTGGAACTCCATGTCCTTCATTCTATTAATTACTACTTGCTTTGCTTGATCAAAGCCTAGGGACATTAAGAATACCAGTGAGAGCCCATAAGAGCCCAGTTTGTGATCAAATGCCTGTTTCCAGGAGGAGGGGAAATTGTCAGTCAACACTAGTGGGGACAGTCCCTCTGGAAAGAAATGCATTTTAAGCCAATGAATGATCATCATCTTCCAGGCTCTTACCTGAATTTGAGGCATGCCTGTCTCAATTCTTAACTGGGCATTTGGAGTTCCGTTGGGAGCAGCTAAAGTGGCTCGCAGGAATTTGGTTTGTATGGTTTCTAGCAAGCCTTTCTTTGCAAGGATTCCTGTTTGTGCCCCATATAGAATTTGTGCCAGTGTTTTGGCCTCAAAAAGTTTTAAGGCAGCAGGTACTAACTGACCTCCACCTGTATAAAAGAAATGTTTAATTGTATTTGAGGACCTATTGGCTACTTGCAATGTGTGATCCAGGTGTGCCTTCCATGTCCCTTGTGAGTGGAAACCACCCCAAGGTATCTAAATGTTCTAACCTGTTCCAAACTATGTCCTTCTATTTTCCAGGGGTATTGGCTAGGTCTTTTAGCAAAAACTAAAATTTTTGATTTATCAAAGTTAAGGACCAGCTTGTTTTGCCTGCAATAGCCGAGTGTTGCCCTAATTGCTCTCTTCAGTCCTACAGGGGTTTGTGAAATGATAATGGCATCATCAGCATATAAGAGAATTGGCACTTTGCGTTGTGCTAGGTTAGGAGGATGGAAATCAGGGTTATGTAAGAGATCAATCAGGGGATTAATATAGAAGTTAAAAAGGGAGGGGGACAGGATGCAACCCTGCCGTACCCCTTTTTGTACCCTTACTGGGCCGGTTAAAGTCCCTTGGGGATTGCACCTCACTTTCAAGGTGGAATTGGCATACACTTTTTGTATGAGGAAGAGGAGGCGTTTATCGATAGTGGTGCATTTTAATTTCTCCCAGAGGGTGATCCTGGATATTGAATCAAAGGCCTGCTTAAAATCAAGGAAGGCCACAAAAAGAGAAGATTTTTTGTATATGTGTATTTTTGTACTAAATGGTGGAGTACCAAGATATGATCCACCGTAGATCTTCCTTCTCTAAAACTGGCTTGTTCGTCTTTGATTATCCCCCCGGAAATTAGCCAATCCTGAAGTTTATAGTTTAGGTGTTTGGCATACAGTTTACTAATAATGCTTAGAAGACTAATGGGTCTATAATTGCCTGGGTCATTTCTATTACCTTTTTTATAAATTGGTATGATAATTGCTACTCCCCAATCTCTAGGCATATGGCCTGTTTTATCTATAAATGTAAACAGTGATGCTAAAAGTGGAGCCCACCAACTGGCATTCTTTTTAATTATTTCTGGCAGGACATTATCAGCACCAGGTGCCTTATTAGCCTTTAGGGCTCCAATCAACTGGGATATCTCTTCTGGTGTAACAGGGGGCCAGTAAGGAGTTTGGTCCAAACTAGCTTGGCTCTCCTTGGTTACATAGTCAGGATCTGTATAAAGCTCCCTAAAATACTCTTCCCAGGCATGAATCGGAACCTGATTTGTTGGGGGGTTTTCCCAATCTCCTGGTGATGTACCAAAAAAGGGATGCATTTTTTGTCCTGACTGCTATAGTTAGTCTATGCCAAGACTCCTTCAGAGCCGCACTTTTCTTTTAGAAGGTTCTTATATTGTGCTTTCATCTGCTTTAAGTAGTAAGTGTGATCCTCAAAGGGGGCACAGCATCATGGAATAATATGGAATAGCATAATATGGAATACAAGAAAAGCATTACTTTTCTTGTATTCCATATTATATATCCTTTTTAGTTGCACGCAATCTCTATCGAACCATTTTTTGTTCTTTGAAACTGGCCTTTTGGAGTGAGCTAGTGATCTGTTATTGAGGACCGAATTCAAATTTAAAATCTTCTAGGCTGTCCCAAATCTTGTTAATCACATTATTCTTATTAAGTGGAGGAATATAGATATTAAAAAGCAAAATCTCCATCTGTTTAAATAAGAGTAATGTAGTTACAACCCATGGCTGGAAAGGTGGCAGTGGTACATGTTAGATATCCACACAAGCTGCTGTGGTTTCCACTCCAGTCCTCCATTTAGGCGAGAGCCTAGGTTTAACCTGATTGGTTGAGAGGTCTGACAGCTCCCTATAAAAGGAGAGCTGTCAGACCTAACAGTGGCTGGATTGTACATACTTGTCTGTGAATAAAGAGCTGTTGTTGCCTTGAACCTGAGTCTGTCCTCTCATTGCCCTGATCTAACACTGGCGACGAAGGTGGGATTGAGAGGCAGATAGGGCGAAGAACAAACAACCAGACAATCCAGCAAGTAAATCCAGCCCAGAGCATCGGCGCGGCTTCGAGCAGCCATTTAAAGCGGCAAATTCAAACCGCACAAGACAAAATGGCCATGCACGCTCCGCCAACTCTGTACGATCCAGTGGCTGAACATTGGGAATCCTATATGCTGAGGTTCGAATGCTTCCTCGAGGCAAACGACCTCATGGGAGTACCGGACTCCCGAAAGAAGAACCTGTTCCTAGGTTACTGCGGCCGGGAGGTCTTCGAGATGGCCAAAGACCTGTCGGAGCCAACTCCGATCCAGGCAGTAGCGTGGGCGGCCTTGCAGCAGACGCTACGGACACACTACGCGCCCAAGCCTTCCCGACATGTCCACCGACACGAGTTCTACATGCGGAACCAGAAGGCAGATGAAACCATCAACCAATACGTCGCAGCCCTATGAAAAGCGGCCACATATTGCGACTTCCATGACCTGGACGACCAGATTCTGGACCGTCTGATCTGCAGAGTGCAGGACATTCACCTGCAGAAACGCCTGCTGGCAAAATCCAACATGTCTCTGCAGATCGCACTTGAAGAGGCCAGGGCATCAGAGTCAGCTGACAGGTCCAGGGAAGCCCTACAGCACCAGTACAACATGCCCCAGTCCGTCCCTAAGCAGGCTTGCGTCCACCACGAGGCCGCAGACCAGGAGACAGATGACAGCGAGTGCGATGACAGCTACCGCATGCACAGTAGCCGCACGAAGCCGGCGTGAAAATTCGACTCCCGTTTGCCACCCTGCGCAAGCTGCGGAGGGAACCATCCCCGGTCTACATGCAGATTCCGGGACGCAACCTGCCAGCGTTGCGATAAGAAGGGGCACATCGCAAAAGTGTGCCGGAGTGAAGTCCCTGCCACCACTTGGCAGCCACAAACATACCGCCAACAGAGGCCCATCCCAGGGGCCTGGTGAAAAAACCAAGGGCGCCCAGAGAGAGAACCAAGGGAGACAGCCCAGAGAGAGTATACCCAGAGAGAGCACACTCAGAGAGAGCCGCTGAGAACCTATCTCACAACGATAGGTCAAGTCCGCACACAGCGGCCAAAAAAGCTGAAGCTAAGTCCTCATTGAGGACGCTCCCTGCGAGCTTGAAGTCGACACTGGATCGTCTCTCACGATCATATCCTGGTCGACCCTAAAAAAGGCTATCCCAAGCCTCAAAAAACAGCAGCTTTGCACACCAGACATCATGCTGCGCGACTACCAGGGGAACCGAGTCCCCATCGTGGGCCAGGGTACCTTCCGGGTCCAATTCAAAGACATCACAGCCCAGCTTGCCGTGACCGTGGCCAGCGCACCGCTGCAAAGCCTCCTGGGGCTAGACTGGTTCAAAGCCCTGGGTTTGGAAGTCACCGGCATCAACGCCATCGCAAACGGCAGTGCTGAGGCGATATTTAAGGAGTTCGAGGACGTCTTCAGCTCTGGCCTCGGTAAGTATGTGGGGACACCAATATCATTTAATTTGGACCCCAACGTCGCGCCTATCAGGCTTAAACCCAGGAGAGTGCCTTTTGCCCTCCACCCTAAAATTGATAGGGAAATTGACAAGCTGGTGAGCCAGGGGATCCTAGAACCAGTCGACCATGCTCGCTAGGAGACCCCAATAGTGACCCCGGTCAAGCCGGATGGGTCAGTCCGCATCTGCGCGGACTATAAATGCACAATAAAGATCGCGCTACAACAAAGTGGCTACCCTGTGCCCATTGTACAGCACCTACTACATTCGCTAGGGCCAGGAAATTTTTTTGCGAAATTAGATATGGCGCAGGCATACCAGCAGTTGCCTGTAGATGGCACCACAGTGGAGGCCCAAACCATTGTGACGTATAGGGGTGCATTCAAATGCAACCGCCTACAATTTTGAGTTAGTATCGCCCCCGGACTGTTCCAAAGCGTCATGGAATGGCTTTTGCAGGGGATACCAGGAGTCGTCCCCTATTTCGACGACATCTTGGTATCGGCTGCAAATGAGGCGCAACTTTTAAAACGTGTCAGGGCCGTTTTGACCAGAATTCGGGAAAAGGGCCTCCACCTCAAAAAAGAAAAATGAAAAATTAATGTGCCCAGGGTGGAATTCCTAGGGTACATGATTGACGGTTCTGGGATCCACCCGACATCCCAAAAAGTTAAAGCAATCCAGGACTCCCCTACACCTCGCAATCAGACCGAGTTGCAAGCTTTCCTCGGGCTCCTTAACTTCTACAGCGTCTTTCTCAGAAAAGAAAGCAACCGTCGCTGAGCCCTTGCACCGACTACTAGCCAAAAACGCTAGATGGACCTGGGGACGAGCCGAGGCCGCCGTGTTCACCAGAGTGAAGCACATGCTCACAGCCGACTCCCTGCTCGTCCAGTACAGCCAGACCCTGCCACTGGTTTTGACGTGCGACGCTTCACCTTTCGGCGTCGGTGCAGTCCTCAGCCACAGAATGCCCAATGGCACTGAAGCCCCCATCGCCTTCTACTCGAGAACCTTGTCTCCCGCTGAACGGAACTACAGCCAACTGGACAGAGAAGCCTTGGCTGCTGTAGCGGGAGTCAAGCGTTTCCACAAGTACCTCTATGGCCGCGACTTCGAACCTGTGACGGACCACAAGCCGCTGCTGCGGCTGCTGGCTGGGGACCGACCCAGCCCGGTATCCCTTTCCCCACGCATGACCAGGTGGACTGTTTTCCTGGCTGCCTACACATACAAACTGGTACACCGACCTGGCTCCATGCTGGGACACACCGACGCCTTGAGCCGCTGTCCCCTACCCGAACTGTTGGCCGACCCCACTCCTGAGACTCCGGTCCTTTTGATTGACTGTTTGGACTCTGGACCAGTCTCCTCTGCTGATGTTGCCCGCTTTTCAGCGAAGGACAATGTCATTAAACCAGTGCTTAACTGGGTGTGGAGGGGGTGGCCCAAGGGGCCTGTTGGGGCCGAATTTAAAATGTTTTTTGCAAAGCGTGATGAACTGTCAGTTTTGAAGGGATGTTTACTGTGGGGGGACCGGGTGGTTGTTCCAAACAAACTGCGACAAGCAGTATTAGTGTCATTGCATGTGGGGCATCCTGGCATCGTCAGGATGAAGGCATTGGCTAGGAGCTACGTCTGGTGGCCTAACATGGACAGGGAAATTGAAGAGTGGGTGGCCACTTGCACTCCTTGTCAGGAATCCAGACCAGCTCCCCCAGAGGCGCCCGTTAAGGAGTGGGAGCGCCCTCAGGCACCCTGGTCTAGGGTGCACGTAGATTTTGCAGGCCCCATTCACGGCCAAACGTTCCTAATAGTTGTGGACGCATATTCGAAATGGTTAGAGGTAGCCCTGATGACCTCTACCACGGCAGAGGTGGTCATCAAGGTGCTACGGAGACTTTTCTCCACGCACGGCCTGCCTGACGTCTTAGTCTCCGACAACGGGCCCCAATTTACGGCCATGCACTTCGAGACCTAGCTAGCTAGCCAGGGAATTCGGCATGCCGTAGTCGCGCCATTCCATCTGGCCTCGAATGGTCAGGCGGAACGAATGGTGCGCTCAGCAAAAGAGACCCTCGCCAGGATGGGCCCGGATGATTGGCAAACACGGGTTGATCACTATTTACTAATACAACATATTACTCCTAGCGCCACCACCAGGAGAAGCCCCGCCGAGCTTCTAATGGGTCGCCGTCTAAGGTCCCACCTAGACCGGCTACACCCAAACTACTCTGCCACATCGCCCCCAGACTCCACTAGCAAGATTTGGAACTTTAGCATAGGGGATTCAGTATACACCCACAACTATGCAGGGGGAACTCTGTGAATTCCTGCCACGGTGATAGGCATCACCAGGCCTCACTCTTATCTGTTAGAGCTAGAGGATGGTAGAAATTGGAGGAGGCACATTGACCAACTCCGCGGTCGCCTAACCCACTCCAATCTTAGGGCACCAGACGAAACTCTGACGCCAACCGGCCAAGGCCCTACCCAAAAGGAGCAAACAGTCACTCCTTCCACAGACTTCTCAATCCTGAAAGAATTGGCAGACTTACCAGAGATTGTTGCAAGCCCACAGCGAGCCCCGAGTGAAATAGCTCAAAGGACTCCAGCTGCGGCCTGGGGTAAGTTCCAGCAGCTTCCACCGAGAGGAGCTGAAGAGCACACAGGTCCCTCCGACCTGCTCCAAGAACCGGTTCAAAATGAACTGTGCAGGTCTGCCAGAGCTAGGCAAAGACCCGCCTACTTAAAAGACTACGTAACGAATAGGAACACTCCAACCAAGAGGGGAGGGGTGTTAGATATCCACACAAGCTGCTGTGGTTTCCACTCCAGTCCTCCATTTAGGCGAGAGCCTAGGTTTAACCTGATTGGTTGAGAGGTCTGACAGCTCCCTATAAAAGGAGAGCTGTCAGACCTAACAGTGGCTGGATTGTACATACTTGTCTGTGAATAAAGAGCTGTTGTTGCCTTGAACCTGAGTGTGTCCTCTCATTGCCCTGATCTAACAGTACACATTTAAATTGCAAGGATGTATTAACTAATGTCACAATACCCCCTTTAGCTCTCCCCACCACCTTGCTTGGGACAGCCGGGATTGAGTTAACCCAATAGCCATCTAACTGAATGTCTGTGGAGGCCCAGGTTTCCTGCAAGAAGAGGATGTCAAATTATGATATATAGTCAAAAAAGAGTTGGTCTTTTGATGGAACAGACCAACTTGCTATATTCCAGGTTATATGGGAAAGTGGGTCATCTTTTGCAGTTCATCAGGAAACTTGATTTATACAAAGGGAAGTTGTCTGGTTTTAACCAAGGATTGAGGTGTCATCGCACACCGAATTGACCTTCTTTAAAAATAGGGAGGACCCGTCTAGGTCATGGGTAGACTCTTGAGGAACTTGTTCAGTGTAAGCGGTTTTAGCACCAGCTAACAGAGCTTGCCATTCCGATGCCTCTTCTCTGGGTGTAGGACAAGGTGTTATTAGGTCATCTTTCATTCTTTGAGTTGGTGGCTCTGACGTGGGTCGACTCTCAGTTTCTTGGTTTGGTGCTGGTGGTGCTGAAGGTGTCATGGGATATTCACACAGGGATGAAAACATCTCCATCTCTACTGGGATTTCTAATACCCCCTTTGGGTCTTGGCTTCTATTTTCCATGAGCTTGTATTCATATAGTCCTTTGTCCTCTGAGGGAGAAGTGAGAGGCTCAATTATTGGGGAAACCAGATCTATAAGCGGCTCTGCTGTGTCCATTGTGACCAATAAGGATTTCTTTAAATTTTCTAACTTGTATAATATATTGTCTTGTTCTTTCCTTGGGAGAGCGCCAAAAGCATTAATGAGACCAGCTTCTGTGCAGGCAGTGTTGCAACAGCAACAAGTGGAGCAGACACCTGAGAACTTATGCGGTGCCATTTTTGTGGTTTTAACTGCCAATTCCTTAGTCATCATTTGTTTATGTTTGATTGTTAATTGCTGCCCTCTAGTGACAGCTGCTGTCATCTCACCCAAACACTCGCTTGAGCAACGGATGAAGCAAAACCTATAAGCGCAGCTAGCTTAAATCACACTAAATGATGTCTTTTATTTGAATTGTATGATATGGAAAATTTGCTTTCTCCATGCTTGGTCCCTGTTTCCTTCCCTTTGCAATATATGTATCACGGTATACATACGGTTGTATATACGGTTTTAGCTTTTGTCTGTACACCGCCCCGAGTCCCCTCGGGGAGAGGTGGCGGTCTATAAATTTAATAAATGAAATGAATGAATGAAATGAAATCACAGATTTTTGTCCTAAACCTCCTTCCACACTGCCTCAGGGTCAAGTATATGCCCTGTACAAGCAACTGCAAGAATGTTCCTCACCTGATTATGACCCTTTTACTAACCCCTCTTACAATACCTTGTCTAACAAAATAGAAAACAGTGAGATGTAGGGATAGAGGAAAGGTTACGTAAAGACATGTGCAGCAAACTGCCATGATCTCAATAGCTGATTACCTCGAATACCTATGAGCTCACCTAATTAGCAGAACCAGGCACTACCAGGAACTATTGAGTTATGTAGATTCTACCCTGGCTGGGATGGTCTTAGAGATTGACAAGGGGAATAAGAAGGAATAAACCAATAATAATGCTGTTGTTATATATCCTATTTGCTGCTTGTTAAAACTGTATAAAAGCAAATAAACTCTGCGGAGACAGACATGTTGGATACTTGCTGTGTTTGATTCCTGAGACCATCAGGAAAGGAAGGGAAAGAAATAAAAAGGAAGGCAGAGGAAAGAGAGAGAAACAGAAAAGAGATGAAGGGAGGGGAAGAGCGACCCATTTGCCACACACAGCGAAACCACAATGCCAGATCCCAACCACCACACCCCCAGGGTTTTGGATTAATGGATTTAATAATCTAAAATGACTTTTATTTTGACCCCCAGACAAGATGAGTTCAAAAAGAAAGATGTACTCTGTGGAATTCAAGAAAGGAATCGTGGAGGATTCTCAGGGCAAGAATCTGGCAGTTTTCTGCAAAGAGAAGATGTTGGATCTCTATATGGTCCAAAAATGGAGAGTAGACTAGGGAGGTTCAATCAAACTTCTCAAATTCACGAGGTTTTTTGTACAGGGTGTTTCCCTGGACAAAATGGCGAGGAACACGATGGGAGCTGCCAGTCTCAGGTACCGCTAGGACATGCACCTCACTTCTCCCCCGCCCCACCTGCCACCCCTCTTGCTAAAGAGATGGTGGGGAAGGTAAGCAGCCAGGATGCCCTTGCCATTGGGGTGGGGTGGGAGGTGTTGGGCTGCGAGACACACCTCTTACCAGAGACTGGCAACTCTGTTGCGTCTCTCGGCCAGTCTGTGCAGGAAAACACCTTGCACGGTAAAGAAAAACTTCTTGTGAGTTTGAGAAGTTAATTGGTCACACTCGCAAGAAGTTTTTCTTTTCCGTGCAAGGTATTTCCTTGCAGAGACTGGCCGAGAGATGTGATGGAGCTGTCAGTGTCCGGTAAGACTCGCAGCTCGGCCTGCCACATCCCCTGCCCCACCTGTCACCCCCAAATTGCTCCCAACTGTGAGATGTGCCTCTTACCGGAGACTGGAAGCTCTGTCATGTTCCTTACCATTGTGTTCAGGGAAGCACCTTGTAAAAAAAACCTCGTGAGTTCGAGAAATTTGTTTGAACTCGTGAGGTTTTTTTAAATTTGTTTCCCTGGACAGAATTGATGTAGGAAGAGGGAAGGACACAGCCAAGCACTCCAGTGTAGGAAACAGTTTTATTATTTATTATGCATAATAAAGGACCGAACAAAGAGAAAACAGTTGTCCGGACCCTGAATGATTATCATAAACAGGGTTTTATACCCCAAATGACGTATATACTTGCTGATGGTTACATTTGACATATATGGTATAATAAGGAACTAGAAAATGCTTCATACAGATATTTGGTTACAGTTAATGACAGAAAAGAGAGTTACACGCATCTCAAGAATTGTGCAAACCTTATCATATTCTAACTATTGCATTTGGGGAGGAATGCAGAAGTGAACACAGGATAAATCTGTCTGCGTCAGCTCTGTTGCAGATAAAAATAATAATTAGTCATGTCAGCAATTCTTACAAGAAAGGAAATAAGGCTTTGTACTTGACCAGACTTTTTCGGGCCTGCAGCCTTCAGCCTGGCTGTTAGACCTGAACCAAAGTTTTAGCCTATCTCACTCCCCCCTTTGTGATTCATCTGACATGTCCAGAAGAGTCACATATCCTGGATCTCCTCCAACCTTTTGCCATTACCTGAGCAGTTGCTTTCCTTTCAGCTAATAAAGATAGACTATTAGTGATAGTTTTAACAAAGATGGGTAACACACATGGGAGTAGCACACAGCCAGCAGCAATCAATCCCACCAGACCCACAATGGTTTATAAGCCAGGCAATTTAGGCCACCATCCTGAAAATATATCTTGTAAATTGAAACCTTTCCAAGTTTGTGGCACATGGGCTATTTTAACCATTTTATCAGTGATTTCTTTAATTACCTTACCACTTTCATCTATTTCAATACAACAATTAGTCAGATTGAACTTTCCACATACTACTCCTTCCTTAGCTAATAGGTAATCTAACGCTAATCTGTTTTGCATAATATAAGTTCTAGACTTTGCACTTTCCCTAGCTAATTGGGTAAGACTCTTAACTGTCTCATTAGTTATGATTTCCACAACTGCTTGCAAACGAATCAGACGATTTAGGATGTACACAGGGGTACGATAGCCATACATGCCATCTCCCGCCCATGCAGCTGGTCCATATACCTGTATGATTCGTTCTGCAGGCCATTCTTCATCTCCCCAACTATGATGATTACCTCCCACATTAACTTTTCCTATAATAGATGTGTCTACGCCTCTCTTTTTCCTTTGTACATTTCCAACCTCATCATAAACCGGAACCCCCAAAATCTGTCTATTTCGTAATGGAAGTAGGAAGAATCCAGGTCTGATTATCCCAAGAACACAGGTTCCACACCAATTAGCAGGTAATGATCCATATGCCATTTCTCCACAGATCCAGTATAGTCCATCAGGGGCTAGCCATACGAGGGTTTGATTATCAGGATCATTCAAGAACTCCAGCCCCTTAATTTTAAACAGGGCCTGTTCATCAACTCCCTCTGTGGTATTGCTTCCTGACCACCATATTTCACCATCCCACTTTCCTATGCATATTAGATTACCTACTTCCTTACATCCAGTTTTACTTCTCCTTCTAAAACACACATTTCCTACCAAGTTGGTAGTGAGGGTCCAATCTCCATCTTTTCCCTGATTATAAGACATTATTAGTTACATATTGAGGAATTTCTGGTATGCTTAGTTTTTCCATTTCCAGATAAAATGACCAAAATAGGCCCTTAGTGTCTTGTACCTTTCTTGTTGTTTTGGTAATTTTCCATTTAAGTGTTACATGAGGGTCTGCTCCCTATGCATATGTATAATCCATACAACCCTTCCCATGTTTTCGTAGGTGTACAAGTCAGTTTTACAGGGTTGCATCTGTCTTATATTATAGGTGTCATTAGGGACTTTATAGTAGGGTATGCTTTAATCACTGAACCCTGATTTCCCCCAATGTATTGTGTAGGTGTTAATGAGGTAGCTCTCTTCGTGCGTTCCCCAAGTGGTTCCTTTAGTGTCAACTTCCCTTTCCCTGGGGTGTAACACAGCACTCCTTGTGTCCCATTGCACCTCTTAACTATTACAGGTCAAACTGCTCACATGTTTTAGGTACTCCCACCTCCATTTGGATAACACGGCCATCCTGACTTACACATGGAGTACATGGGCCTAACCCTATATGATCTTTGGTGTCTCTAGTTCTTCTTCTTGGAGAAGAAGATTTTCACGGATTTATTATTGTCATACCAAATTCAACAGTTCCAGCTGCTATTTGTAACATGCATGTTCCCTGCCAACCAGTTCTCAATTGGGAGGGGGAAGTTCTTCTGGTTTACTCCACTGACCTAAGTTGCTAACACATACCAGGTTACTTTCCACTCCATGCACGATAGCACCTACCCATATCCACACAATACCATTTTGTAGGAGCATGTTTATCAGCTTCACGTTCTCTTTGAACCTCCTTGCAATCATCTTCCAGTGCTTTCCTGATGGTGGGGCAAGATTTGAGCGTGTAATAGGAGTGTGTACCTACACCTACTATTTCATAAAACTGTAATGTATCTTCTATGATTACCACATCACACTCCACAGTACAATATGTGCAGAGAACACAATCAATACAATGTGCACAACAACAACATCCACATTTACACTTACAAAACCAACACATATAAGTAATACAAAGAATTTCCTAATGAATATCAACAAAATCAAAAACCTTTTATCCGTTCTTCCCCCATGCGTAGAAAGTCAGCATCCGGAGTGACTTAGCAAGGGTCTTTTCTTTCTTCAAGGAACTCAAGCCACGTAATCAGTTCTGGAGGAGAAATTGACTGGCTAGCCCAATTATTAAGAGGTTTTGATTGTCCACAGAATAGAAATTTATAGTGATAGAATAAAATGAGAGCCAATGAGATGATTGTCAGTAGCCAGAGTCACCACAACCAGGATTCCCACATAGATCGTTACCAATCTTCTGCCGTGCTCAGGAGACCAGTGTCCAGGAGTAGTCCAGCAGGGCAAATCTTCAACCTTTACACTTTAGTCTGCTAACAGCATCCTATTACACACACACAACATATATTATCTAGACACGTTTACAAGTAAATTTGGTTGGGTTCTTCTGATCCACAGACACCTTCCAACTTGCATCTGCTGCAGCCTTAATTCGTGTCCAGTGGATCCAGGACTTAGATCCTGCAACCTTTACTGCAAGCGGAGAGGACATAACAACAGTAAAAGGCCCTTTCCATCTTCCCTCAAGCTGTTCCTTTTTCCAGTGTTTTACCCATACTTGTTTAAATGGGTGACAACGAGTCACCAACCCTTTCCATTACATAGTTTTGGAGTTTTCCAACTCAACTTGTTTATTCAATTCCTGCACCATTTCCATATTCCAAACACCCCCCTTATGACCCAAATCAGGCCATCCCGATAAACTTCTTCTCAGGAGATTTGGAGGCCTACCAAACATCAGCTCATAAGGTGACAACTTGTGTTGCCCTCTAGGAGAGCTTCTAATTGCATACAAGGCTAACGGCAAAGCATCTGGCTACTTCAAATGGCTCTCTGAGCATATCTTTGTTATTCGTTCCTTTAGGGTCCTGTTCATGCGTTCACAAGAACCCCCAGACTGTGGCCGAAACGCACTGTGAAACCTCCATTTTATGCCTACCGCACTTGCTACAGCTTGATTGACCTGGTGTACAAACTCTGGTCCATTATCAGATGACATATGACTAGGTATCCCAAACCTTGGAATTATTTCCTTCAACAACAGTCTTGCCACCTCCCTAGCTTGTTTAGTCTTAGTAGGAAAGGCCTCTGGCCATCCTGTGTACATGTCTACCATAACTAACATAGCTTTGAACAATCCACACCTTGGCATGTCAGTAAAATCAACCATCACATAATCCATAGGGATATATGACCATGGTATTGCCCCTGGGGGTAGCAGGGGTCCTTGCCTTGGGTTTACCTTTGCACAAGTGACACATTTAGCTACTACCCCAGCTGCAATGCCAGGCAGGCCATTGATGTAATAATCCCTCTGTAGCGCAGCTTCCAATACAGTTTTCCCCATATGAGTAGCCTCATGGGCTAACTGAGCTAGTGTCCAAGCTACAGACGACGGCACAAAAACCCTGTTGTCTGGTAAGACATACCACCCATCTTCCACTCTTGCCTTCAAATCAGTCACAGCTTTCACACTTTTCTGTTGGGAATATGTAGGTTTAATCTCAGGTGGGATCCCTCCCATGTCCACTGCCACACATACAGATAAGTCAGATAATGATTCAGATCTCTTAGCTGCATCCCTTGCTTCTACATCTGCTGCCCTGTTGCCCAATGCCACTTTGTCATCTCCTCTCTGATGTCCTTTGCAATGCATCACTGCTACCTTTTTAGGTTTCTGTACCACATCGAGCAACCGGCTTATTAAATGTCCATGCAAAATGTACTTTCCTGCTGAATCTCTAAACCCCTTTCTTTATATACAGCTCCATGTGCATGTAGTGTAAGAAATGCATACTTTCTGTCTGTCCACACATTCAAAGACTCTCCCTCAGCTCTTTCTAATGCTCCTATCAAAGCCTATAATTCTGCCACTTGTGCACTGTACCCTTGCCCTATGGGACCACTTTCTACCACTCCTTCATCATCCACAATTGCATATCCTAACACCCTTCTGCCTCCTATCGCATAGCTAGATCCATCAGTATACCAACTGAATTTAGCATCTGGCCATGGTATGTCTGTTAAATCTGGGCGGCTTGAATACACCTTATCCAAAACCTCTAAGCAATTGTGTACTGCTGCTGTCTCTATTGGTAACAAGGTAGCAGGATTTAATCTATTTGAGGTTACTAATTTCACTTGTGGGTTCTCAATCATGATTGCTTGGTATTTGGCTAAACGCTGTCCACTAATCCACAGGTGTCCCTTAGCATCCAAACCTGATTGCACTGCATATGGGGTGTGTAGATTTATAGTACTTGAGAAAGTGAGCTTATTACAGTCTTGAATCAACTCAGCAATGGCAGCTAATACCTTTAGACAATGAGGCCAACCTTTTGCTACTCCATCTAACTGCTTAGAAAGATAAGCTACTGGCTGCTGCCAGCTTCCAAGGGGCTGAGTCAGCACCCCTAATGCTATGTTTCTATTTGTGTCTACATATAGATTGAAAGGCTAAAGCTTCTTTAACATCATGAAATGCCTTCTTTTGTTCTCCTCCCCATTCAAGGTGTTCTAAGTTTGCACCTTTAGTTGCAGCATACAAAGGAGCTGCTCAAAGCATAAGTTGGAATCCAAATACGACAGAAACTTGCCAATCCCAGATAACTCCTCAACTGCCTTTTGACCTAGGCTCAGTCAGAGCCAAAATTGCATGCTTCCTTTCAGGTCCTAATGCATGACTGCCTTGTTCTATAACATACCCCAGATATCTGACACGCTTCATCACAAGCTGTGCTTTTTTCCTGGAAACTCTATACCCACACTCCAACAACAAATCCAACAATCTCTTGGTATTATCCCAACAAGTATCTTCTGTCATGCCTTGTCACTAACACATCATCCACATACTGTAAAATCGTATCTCCTTGTTGACAAGGTACATAGTATTGTAAATCCTTTGCTAAGGCAGTGCCAAACAGAGTAGGGGAATTTTTAAACCCTTGGGGAAGCCTAGTCCAGGTATACTGTGATTTAGTGCCAGTATGAGGATGTTCCCATTCAAAAGCAAAAAGTGGTTGACTGATAGGATGTATTGGTATTGTAAAGAATGCATCTTTTAAATCAATAACAGAAAACCAAGCAGCTTTAGGTGGAATTAAACTAAGGAGGGTATAGGGGTTTGACACAGCTGGATGTAGGGTCACTGTCAGCAAATTTACGGGTCGAAGGTCCTGTAAGACCCATCCTCCTTTTTGATAAGAATTATTGGGGTATTCCAGGGGGATTGAGCATCCACTAAAACTCCAGCCTCCAAATATCTCTGAATGCTTTCATACACAGCATAGACCGCTTCCCTCGAAACAGGTCGCTGCCCTATGCGCACAGGAACTGCCCCTGGCTTTACCTCTACCACCACTGGTGGATGATGGGCTGCAAAGCCCGGCGGGTTGTCCTCTGCCCACAACCCAGGCACATCAAAATGGTACCAGATACCATCTTGAATCCCCCCCCCCCCCAATCTGCCTACCTACCATCAATCTCCATGTCTCCTCCGGCGAATGTCTTGTCACCCTCTGTCTGCCTTCATCAAAGGAAATGGTTGCCCCTAATTTACTAAGTAGATCCCTACCTAACAATGGAATCGGGCATTCAGGTATGTACAAAAACTCATGCTGTATTTTAGCTCCTTTAAAATCACAAGAGACAGGCTTCAGAACCTTATGACCCAAAACCTGTCCTGAAACCCCCTGGACCTGAATTGTATATGATCCAGGTGCTGATATAGGCTTATTCACCACAGATCTCCCCGCTCCAGTATCCACTAGAAAAGTTGTTTGTTGACCCCCTACATTTACGGTTACCAAGGGCTCTCTTCCAAGCCTGGTCCCCGTCAATCTGTCCAATCTGTTTCAGCCAACCCTACTGTCTCTGACACCTCTTGGAGCCGGCTGAGATTCCCAAAACCTCTATTAAATCCCCTAGTACCTCTTCTTCCCCTAAATCCACCTCTGCCAATAAACCTACCAGCTCTCTGGCCTCCTCTGCTTTCTCCCTCATGCTGCGGTCTTCCTTCTCCTCTCCAAGCCCCCCTTCCTCTCTCCATACGTCTCGGACATTCCCTCTTCCAAGCACGCCGGCTTGGCCCCAAGGATATGCCTCCTTGCAAAGCCACTCCTAATGGTTCAGCCTATGCCCCTATCAATCTCTGCAGAAAACCTTCGCCTCAGATTTGGCTGCACGAGTCTGCACCCCCACTACTGCTTCCTCTATTCCCCCAGCTGCCCCCCCATCTTCTTCCACATCACTCTGTTTCCTTATAGTATTTCGTATCTAATTTTAGATCGTGCCACACACAAACGCACCATCTCTGCCTAATTTTGCAACAAATTGTTAGCTATTTCAGTCCAAGCATTATAGCATTTACCCACTGAGCTATAATCCCCCACAGCTCATCAGCGAAGGATCCCTCTGGTGGCCACCCAATTCCTCTATTTGGCCACACATTTTTACAGAAATGCTTTAATCTATCCTTCAGTACTTTAGGATATGAGGGGTCTCCAAAATAGCTATCCAAGCCTTTCACCATGCATGCCAACAGTGTGTTGGGCACACTCTGGTTCCCCCCCATCCTAACACACTGTCACCGACTCACAGCCCTGGTTCACACGGCCACTAACAAGAACTACGGTGACTTAACCTTCCCATACAATTACCTCACACGGACTTCATTAGGACAGCTGTCCCGAGTCCAGGGGAGAGATCAGGTCCCCTCTTCTGTCTGCAAATGAGACAGGTACCCAGTGTTACAGATACTCGCCTGAAACTGCACACGTCCTGGCCAGGAAACACACGAATCCTCTTTCCTACACCACAGGGTTCTTGGACTCGTTCACAGCACCGTCGGCCTCACAGGGAAGTCCCTGCCGCCTCCCGGAAGACAGGAAACTCCCGTGGCGCCTGGAGGATGTTCAGAAGCGGCTGCCCCGAGGGCCCGAGGGGTTGAACAGTCCTCAGTAAAATATTACCTCAGCCTGTCCCTTCGTGGTCGCCACTTGATGTAGGAAGAGGGAAGGACACAGCCAAGCACTCCAGTGTAGGAAACAGTTTTATTATTTATTTTATCACAGTACTGAGACGGCCTTGGTCGCGTTGGTGGATGATCTCTGGAGGGCAAAGGATGGGGGTTGTTCCTCCATCCTTGTCCTATTAGATCTCTCGGCGGCTTTCGATACCATCGACCATGGTATCCTATTGCGCCGTCTGGAGGGGTTGGGGATCGGAGGCACCGTATTGCGGTGGTTCCGCTCCTACCTCTCTGGCCGGACGCAATGTGTGTTGGCAGGGGAGCAGAGGTCGACCCCGAGGCCCCTTACTTGTGGGGTCCCTCAGGGGTCGATCCTCTCACCTCTCCTATTCAACACATATATGAAACCGCTGGGCGAGATCATCCGTGGTTTTGGGGTGGGATACCACCTGTACGCTGATGATACCCAGCTGTACATTTCCACCCCAAACCACCCCAACGAGGCCGTCGAAGGGATGTCCCGTTGTCTGGAAGCCGTGTGGGTCTGGATGGGTGACAACAGGCTCAGGCTCAACCCCTCCAAGACAGAGTGGCTGTGGCTCCCGGCTCCCCGATACAACCAGCACATTCCATCGCTGGCCATCGGGGATGAACAATTAGCCCCGGTGGAACGGGCATGCAATTTGGGCGTCCTCCTTGATGCCCGGCTGACTATAGAAGATCATGTGGCAGCCGTGGCGAGGGGGACGTTCCACCAGGTTCGCCTGGTGCGCCAATTGCGTCCCCTTTTGGACCGGGGGGCCCTGCACACAGTCACTCACGCGCTGGTGACGTCTCGTCTGGACTACTGTAATGCTCTCTACATGGGGCTCCCCTTGAGGTGCACCCGGAGACTGCAGTTGGTCCAGAATGCAGCCGCGCGGGTAATCATGGGGAGATCGAGGTTCTCCCATATAACACCTCTCCTGCGCGAGCTGCACTGGCTTCCTGTGGCCTACCGGGTGCGCTTCAAGGTGTTAGTCACAATCTTTAAAGCGCTCCATGGCATAGGGCCTAGTTATCTGTGGGATCGTGTCCTGCCCCATACATCCCTGCGGCCCATTCGCTCACACAGAGAGGGCCTTCTCCGGGTGCCGTCCTCTAGAGACTGTCAGAGGGGGGTGCCCAGGAGTAGGTCCTTCTCTGTGGCGGGTCCCACCCTTTGGAACGACCTCCCCCCAGACCTCAGGACAACAACCGATCTCCGCTCCTTCCGCAGTAAACTGAAGACCCACCTGTTTCGGCTAGCCGGCCTGGCATAATCTTGACAACTGTTCCACCCCTTGGTTAATTTTAATTGTCAATGTTAGCTTTTAAACTTTTATTCTTATTGGGGTTTTAACTTCTCTGATTATTGTATTTATTTATTTTTACCTCCTCCTTTGTAGTCCGTAGACCGTTGCTTGTGTACGTCGCCCCGAGTCCCTGTGGGGAGAGGGGGCGACTAATAAGTCAGATAAAATAAATAATAAATAAATAAATTATGCATAATAAAGGACCGAACAAAGAGAAAACAGTTGTCCGGACCCTGAATGATTATCATAAACAGGGTTCTATACCCCAAATGACGTATATACTTGCTGATGGTTACATTTGACATATATGGTATAATAAGGAACTAGAAAATGCATCATACAGATATTTGGTTACAGTTAATGACAGAAAAGAGAGTTACACGCATCTCAAGAATTCTGCAAACCTTACCATATTCTAACTATTGCATTTGGGGAGGAAAGCAGAAGTGAACACAGGATACATCTGTCTGCGTCAGCTCTGTTGCAGATAAAAATAATAATTAGTCATGTCAGCAATTCTTAAAAGAAAGGAAATAAGGCTTTGTACTTGACCAGACTTTTTCGGGCCTGCAGCCTTCAGCCTGGCTGTTAGACCTGAATCAAAGTTTTAGCCTATCTCAGAATGGCGAGAAACGCGATGGAGCTGGAAAGGTAAGACGCGTGTCTCTCTTCTTGCCTGCCCCACTTGCCAGAAAATAATAAAACACCACCACCACTACCACCACTGCCGATAATATGGCCAAGGGCGTATTTCGGCGTCAAAAGAAAATAAGACCCTGTCTTATTTTCAGGGAAACATGGTACTTTTGTGCTACCAATCCTGCACAGGAAAAAGATAGACATTAATTCTAAGAGGCCCTTGTTTTTTCCCCACAGGATTACACCAAAATGCCATTTTGCAGGTTTGGGGATATTTAAGATTGGAACTCTATTCATCACTAACCAGCAGGGGAAAGCTGGGATAAAAAAATATGCACACTGAGGAGACGACTTCCGGCAGCCAAAGGTGATGGACGCGTGCGTCCGTCTTTTCACTGCTTCGGTGGGCTCCCCTGAAGTCTAGGGGGAGCACAGGGTGCCTTGGAGGGGCGCCCTGCCATAGGGGCGGCTTGCTGGGATGCCCTGGAATGGCGGCAGCCGCGGGGGGGTCTCCAGCTTTGCCCCAGGAGCCGGAGAGCGTAGGGAGCGCACGGAATGCCACCGCACGCTTCGCCGAATGCAGCCTGGAAGGAAACAATTAATTTGAATGAAACAGCTGAAGCGCGGTGAGGTGAGGGGTCTCCCCAGGTCTTTTACTGTCTTTACTCTTTTGACTATTTTGCAGGTTTTTTTTGGGGGGGGGACTTTGTTTCAACCTCTGGAGGAGTTCAGATTGGAGGGGGGGGGAATTCCACCCCCCTTGGAAAAGTGGCACTTGGAAAATCTCTCCCTTTTATGGGGGAGAGAGAAAGTTTAAAATCTACTTTCACTTCCCTTAAATAATGGGTGGAAAATTTTTCTTTCTTGACTACAACTGCGAGAGAAAGGATGGCTGAACTGATTCTTCTCTAAACTATCTATGGGACCTTTGATTTTGTTGTTTCCTGACCACCTGTACTGGCTGAGCCAATATGGCCAACTTCCTCCTTCTTCTTTGTCTTTATGGGGCTTTATGGGGCTTCCCTTGAGATGCACTCGGAGACTACAGTTGGTCCAGAACGCGGCCGCGCGGGTGATTATGGGGAGGACCAGATACTCCCCTGTAACACCTCTCCTGCGCGAGCTGCACTGGCTGCCTGTGGTCTACCGAGTGCGTTTCAAGGTTTTGATTATGATCTTTAAAGCGCTCCATGGCACAGGGCCTAGTTATATGCAGGATCGCATCCTGCCCCACACATCCCTACGACCAATTCGCTCACACAGAGAGGGACTTCTCCGGGTGCCGTCCGCCAAACAGTGTCGGGGGGCGACACCCAGGAGCAGAGCCTTCTCTGTGATGGGCCCAGCCCTATGGAATGACCTCCCCCGTGACATCAGGATTACTTCCGATCTCCGCTCCTTCCGTGTACAGCTGAAGACCCACCTCTTTCAATTATCCGGCCTGGCTCAATCGCAATCGTAATTTTCCCATTCCTCCAAACTGTTTTTTAAATTGTTCTTAAATATTAATTTTATTGGGTTTTTACAATTGGGGTATTTTAAAGTAGATTTTTAACTGTCTATTGTTGTAATTTGTTTCCTCCTCCGTGTATATGTATATGTGTTGTGTATGTATGTACGTTTGGTGTTGTTATGTATTTTATGTTATATGCTCCATTGTACGCCGCCCCGAGTCCTACTTGGAAAGGGAGCGGCTAATAAATCCAAATTTATTATTATTATTATTATTTATGAATGAGACTCCTCCCTTGGAAAACTTTATGGCTTTCAACTAATTTCCACCCCAGAGATCTCCAGGAGCCTCTTTAAATACATTTTTCCCCTGGATTTGGAATATTTTGACCCACCTATTTGCTTCAGTTTTGTATCAGACGATTTATTCCCCTTTGGACTTGCTTGCCTGGTGATCCCTACCGGCTGTGCTCTCCCACAGACACCATTTCTTTGTATAGAACAATAACTATCTCTGAGCTTCATGATGGGCCTAAAGAAGTTACCGCCTGGTAAGGCCTCATCGGCCCCAACATCTTCCACGTCCAGCCCCATTGCTCACCAGTCACAACTGGGATCTTTTCTACAACCTAAAGCCTCTGAAGAGAGTGCAAAGGATTTGTCTATTCATCAGATGCTTCAAATCATCTTAAAGGGACAGGACAAAATCAAAAAACAACTGCAGGACTTAAATGAACAGCTCAGAGAGATGAAACAGCAAACCACATGAAATGAACAGAGGATAGGTGTACTGGAGGAGGGTGCGGTTGGGATGAGAGACGAGATTAAGACAATCCAAAGGGGGAATGTAGAATTTGGAAACCAGATGTTAAAAATGGAATTTGAAAGGATGTCTTTTTTCCTTAGGTTCCAAAGCTTGCCAGAAGATGAGAATGAAGATTTTAAGGAGATTATGACCACAATACTAGCAGAATATATTAACAGAGATAAACAACAGCTTTGGTGGGATATTGACCTGATCTATAGGGTTAATTCAGCCTATGCAAGAACACACAATGTTCCAAGGGAAGTTCATGTTAAATTTCTTAGAAAAACTACAAGAGATGAGGTTCTAGGAGCTCAAAGGGGAGGACCATTAAAATATAAGGATAAAGAAATAACCATTCTTAAACAGATCCCAAAGAAAGTAAGAGATAACAGAAGGAAATATTCCTTCTTAGCAAAAAAATTATACAATAATGGGGTTTGGTTTAGGTGGTTGTTACCAGAAGGCATGTTGATTTTTTGGGAGGGCAGTAGAATTAGAATCAACACAGTTGTGGAAGCAGAGGCTTTCACTAAAAAACACAGTGCTCTCTTAGGTGAAATGGGGGATGTTACACATGAAACAAAGGAGGAAGGGGCTGAGGCTCTGCCAGTGGACGGGGGCGGGGGGGGGAGGATGCGACAACTAGAAGACTCAGATCACAAAAATGATTTGAAACATTATTGCAATTGTTGTTACAATGTACCTTTATGGAAGTGATACAAAACAAATGATTGAAACATACTGATGATTTTGTGTTAAACTCAAAACTGCTAATACTTATGTAAATGTTGATATTTTTCTATTTTTGTTTGTAAAAGTTGCGAGACCTGGGGGGGCTTCTCCCCCCCCCCCGGCATGATGTAGCTGTCAAAATGTTCTATAACCCTATAATCCCTTTTCCCTGTAAAACTTTTAAAATCAATAAAATTTGAACAATAAAAAAAATATGCACACTGATTCTCACAAGGTTGAATTCCACAAAAGCAGGAATAAAAGAATAAAGAGATAATTTATGGGTGCAGTGCTGCACAATCCCAAAACTACTTTTGCAACTTTGGCTACAGTTGTCAGGGATTGGATCCATGCATTTTGAGATCTGGAAACATCCTTTAATAGGTCTAACATAATCTATTTAAAAAATCCATAACCTACTCACTCAACATAAGAATTTATGATCTCACCCACATTTGTATCATGGCTGTGTCGACATAAATTTAGGGCCCAACCCTCAAGATTGCCCATCCAATGCAAAGCATTGCATTCAGATGAAGTATGCTAGCAGCATCCTTGCACCCATCTACTGGCCTATAGAAGCAAAGTATTTTGTTCTATAACAGGGGATCTCCAAATTTGGCAACTTTTAAAACTTGTGGACTTAAACTTCCAGGATTCCTCAGGCAGCATGGAAGTTTAAGTCCACAAATCTTAAAGTTGCCAGGTTTGGAGAGACTTTACAATACAATACAATACAATACAATACAATACAATACAATACAATACAATACAATACAATACAATACAATACAATACAATACAATACAATACTAGAGTTGGAAGGGACCTTGGAGGTCTTCTAGTCCAACCCCCTGCCTAGGCAGGAAACCCTATACCGTTTCAGACAGATGGCTATCCAACATCTTCTTAAAGACTTCCAGTGTTGGGGCATTCACAACTTCTGGAGGCAAGCTGTTCCACTGATTAATTGTTCTCACTGTCAGGAAATTTCTCCTCAGTTCTAAGTTGCTTCTCTCCTTGATTAGTTTCCACCCATTGCTTCTTGTTCTACCCTCAGGTGCCTTGGAGAATAGTTTGACTCCCTCTTCTTTGTGGCAACCCCTGAGATATTGGAACACTGCTATCATGTCTCCCCTAGTCCTTCTTTCTCTTAAGCTAAACATACCCAGTTCCTGCAACCGTTCTTCATATGTTTTAGTCTCCAGTCCCCTAATCATCTTTGTTGCTCTTCTCTGCACTCTTTCTAGAGTCTCCACATCTTTTTTACATCATGGCGACCAGAACTGAATGCAGTATTCCAAGTGTGGCCTTACCAAGGCATTATAAAGTGGTATTAACACTTCACGTGATCTTGATTCTATCCCTCTGTTGATGCAGCCTAGAACTGTGTTGGCTTTTTTGGCAGCTGCTGCACACTGCTGGCTCATATTTAAATGGTTGTCCACTAGGACTCCAAGATCCCTCTCACAGTTACTACTATTGAGCACGGTACCACCTATACTGTACCTGTGCATTCCGTTTTTGTTGCCTAAATGTAGAACCTTACTCTTTTCACCATTGAATTTCATTTTATTAGATAGTGCCCAATGTTCAAGTTTGTCAAGATCCTTCTGTATCTTAAGCCTATCTTCTGGAGTGTTGGCTATTCCTGCCAGCTTGGTATCATCTGCAAATTTGATGAGTTCCCCATTTATTCCCTCATCCAAATCATTGATGAAGATGTTGAAGAGTACTGGGCCTAAAACAGAGCCTTGGGGTACTCCACTGCATACTTCCCTCCATGTAGATGCAGTTCCATTGAGGACTACACGTTGAGTGCGGTTGGTCAGCCAGTTACCAATCCATCTGGTGGTGATGCTGTCTAACCCACATTCTTCTACTTTATCTAGTAGTAGGTTATGGTCTACCTTATCAAAAGCCTTACTGAAGTCCAAGTAAACTATATCAACGGCATTCCTCTGGTCCACTAATTTTGTCACATTATCAAAGAATGCAATAAGATTAGTCTGGCATGATCTGTTTTTGACAAATCCATGTTGGCTTTTGGCTATTACTTTGTTTGCTTCTAGGTGTTCACAAATTCATTGCTTGATTGTTTTTTCCAGAATTTTTCCTGTTATTGAGGTCAGGCTGATAGGTCTGTAGTTTCCTGGATCTATTTTTTTCCCTTTTTTGAAGATGGGAACCACATCAGCTCTTTTCCAGTCCTCTGGTAGTTCCCCGGTGTTCCAGGATCTCTGAAAGATATAATTCAGTGGTGCTGAGATCTCGTCTGCTAGTTCCTTCAGAACCCTGGGGTGTAATCCATCCGGTCCTGGTGATTTCAACTCGTCTAGGGTAGACAGGTGCTCACTTACCATTTTCTTCCCTATTTCAATTTGTGTTCCTAATCTGATTTTTGTGGTGCTGCTTTTGATAGGTTGGACTGTTTTATCCCTTTGTGTAAAGACAGATGCAAAACATGAGTTAAATAGTTCTGCTTTCTCCCTGTTGCTTGTCACCTTCTTGCCACTTTCTCCTAGCAATGGACCAATTGTTTCCTTAACCTTTTTCTTGTTTTTAACATGTTGGAAGAAGCTTTTTTTGTTAATTTTTTACTTTTGTGGCAAGCCTTTCTTCATTGTGAGCCTTAGCTTTCCTCACTTCATCTTTTCAGGCTCCTTGTCCTATAATGAGGTACCCCTCAACATTTCTCTAAAGTATCCAAATCTTAAAACTTGCTGCTGGTTGAAGGCAGGAAGTTCAGCATTCCCACCCACTAAACTCAAGTAATCATTCATCTTCTATATCTTTTGATCTCCAATTGATGCTGTAAATCTGGTGACTCTCAAATCCCAGGACATATCCTTGAAATCAATCTGGCGGTATCTGATTCAGGTGATAATGTTTTGTTAAATTTGAGGGTTCTTTTATGCAGCAATTGTATCATACTTTCTAGTTCCTTGCTGAACTTGTAAAAAGAAGCCGAGATGTCTATTTGTAGAACCAGCTATGGCTTCTTGCAAGCTTTATCTAGCAATAGTCCAGCAGCTCAGGTATGGGGGTTGCTATGCAACAAGAAGGCTGATACAGCAGCAAATCCTAAATGATCCATAGACCCTGACGTAAATGAACAGGGTCTCATACCCAGCAATCTGTGGAACAAAGCTCCAGAGAGCCTTAAGAAACTTCCAGGTGACCATCACCACATTGCTTCTCGTGCCCCGACGTCTTGGTGTCAACTCATAAAGTTGCCATGGTGAGGAAAGGGGGGGGGTGCATTCCACGCATACTTTTAGAAACCTGACACTTGGCTGATACCACACTTAATGCTCTACTGGACACATTTCTGAAAGGTCCATTCCCACTTCTGGACCCAGCCAGGTCTTGGTAATACATGTCAGGTTGGTCATCTCATCTATGATTAAATCATCTCATTTCTAAATCACAGACCTTACTACAGACCAACCTAGCATTTAGTAGCAGTAGCTGAAAGCCAAGGCCTCTGAAGATATATGGTTGAGAAGAAGCACATCTCTTTAGAAAAGAGAAACTACTTTGTAACTGTTTTTAAAAGTGCTTTTATTTTATATAGCAAAATATAGTCAGCCTGCTTCTGAGTACATTGAGACTTCAAAGTAATTGGGGGGGGAGCTTAATTCTCTATTTTTTTTCAAAATACGAAAGTACTGGATTTTTAGAAACAGGACCAGGCGATCCTAATTTCCACTTGTATCCTGATTTTCCCAAATATTTTAGCTGGACTTGCATGGAAAAACACACCAGATGACTTGACTTGCTAGACTGCTTGAGATCTTGATTTAACCTGGTCCTCTGAACAGGATATTTAGGTCATATTTTGGTCTCTGTGCAAATCCCACCAGGGACAAAGTTTGTATAGTTCACTCTCAATCCTTTTAAAGTTGGCACTGGAATATTAATCAGGATCAAAAGATCCAAGGGAGAGAATGAAGTAATCTGTAGTCACAATCAAAAGTTGGGCACACAATTCCTAAAGCACTTGGAAAATAAAGGCAATTGGAATATAGCTTGGCAACCCCAATATTTCAGCCAAGAATGAATCAGGATGTTGTCCTCTGCTATCATTTATCAAACTAGGTTGTGTCTCTAAGACAAGGAGAAAAATCCAACAGATCAGCTCAGGATGAAGAGTAGATTTCCCCCTGCATGGCTGAGCATAGGATGAGAAGGATCAAATCTGTTCCAACCTCTGCAGAATATTCTTATCTTTCTTTGCTTTCTGGTGAACATAGAATATTTTGGGTGGGGAGGAGCCGATTTTTTAAAGTGACATGGCATGAACTATGATAGGTTGAGGAAGGTGCTGGAGCAAGACTTGGGAGAGAACTAGAGGGAAAGTGCCATGATCAGTAAAGGAAAACTAGGGTTGACCATGTTGTTGCTTTGTTGTGTCTTTACAAGAATAAACAACAACAAAAATAGGATTCTTTCTTTGAGGATTCTTTCATGGAAGTGACTGATCTCCGTTTCTGACTGCAGTATCCATTGAGGAAAACCTTACAAAAATAATCCAGAAAGGTCAAAACCAAAGTAGCAGAGACCATCTTCTAGATCAGCGGTTCTTAACCTTTTTGAAAGAATCGCCCCCTTGAGCCATTGAGGAAGTTATCATCGCCCTCCTCCCCCAACATAACCTCTCAATCACAACACAGGGAAATAATTCTTCAATTTATGCAAACACATTTTTTGTTTTCTTTAAAATTGTCATCAGGACATATCGATGCAAATAATTTATTTCAAGTCTTTTTCCTATATCTCAACTGTGTGAAAAATTCTGATGCCACCCATCACTTTACTCCCAAACTTTGTGATACACGTATTTCATTATTATCTTATTTATTCAAGACACTTAAATGAAATGACCACTGAAAACAAAATTCAATTGCAAGAAAATGAAATGCCTGAAAAAAACAGTAACATTTAATGATTTAATTACAAGTGAATTTTAAGACACAAAAAGAAATATAAAAAGGGCATAAGAACAAACCGCAATGCAGGAACTAAGAATTTCAAGACAAAAACTCTGAAACTAAATTAAGATTTGAGGAAAATATATATTCATGCACACTGTAAAAAGGGTTAAAAAGAAACAAAAAAATTTTTTACAGAAGGAAAGCAACAAAAATCAGAGCGACAAAGTTAATGCCTTAAACTGAAGAAAAATATATATATCTACAGAAAAAGTTTACACGAAGAGCACAAAAAAAAATTGAAACCATAAAACCGAGAAAATATAATATTGTACTGGAGTGCACGCTAAAAAAGTACAATACAAAGAGACACACAAAATGTTTTACAGAGCATAACAAGAATTCAAAAACGAAGCCGAAAACTCAAACTGGAACGTGAAATCCAATGCAAGCAAATACAATGATAAGAGCTGAGACAATTATTAACGAAGAAAATGTATGTACACAAAAAGCAAAAAAAGAACATCAATGGCTGCCTTGTGCTTGGTGAGCTGATGCCAATTTCTTGATGTCTGGAACCATTTTTGTTAATCTCATTAACTCAGTGATCTTCAACATGTTCCTTGACTTAGAAAGGATCTGTTGCACGGCGCTGAAGCCCCTCTCCACTAAGTAAGTGGAAGGAAAGGCTAAAAGAAGCAACTTAACTTCCTCCCACAATATTGGGTAAGTGTTCCTCATTTTCACCCAAAAAGCTTCGCAGCCGTAACTCTGAAAATGTGATTGGGCTTCACAGTCGTATTTCAGATGTGTCAGTGGTTCTTGCAGTTTGGGATGAAATTGTGCAAAGTGTGCTGTGAAAGGATTTAGCACCCAAGTGGGCACTTCCAGATTTATCAGATCATAGAATCTGGTTTCCATATCTTCTTTTAGTTGTTTCAAGTGGCAGAAAAAAACATCCAAATCTTCTGCTTGGAGTTGACGTTCATTACCAAGGCTTGGGAACTGATACAGCTCCTGGTGACTCATATTGCTTGCAAGGATGTCCAATTTGGAACTAAATGAGCAGATTACTCCTTTGGCCTTAAGAAAATTGATTTTATCGCCTTGCAGCTTTACGTTCACTTCATTCAGCTTGTCAAAAACATCAGCGAGATAAGCTACATCCAGACGTCGAAGTTTAAGAGAACTGCTTAGACTTGGATCAGTGGATTCAAGAAATTCGACAACTGTGTCAAAACGTTCGTGGAATCGCCGCAAACACTTTCCTTTTGAAAGCCACCTTACTTCGGTGTGCAAAAGGAGACGTTCAAACTCCTCGTCATTTTCTTCACAAAGCTTGTGAAAAAGTTGGTTGTTCAAGGCATGCGACTTAATTTTATTCACAGTGTTAATGACGTAACATATAGACTTGTGCAAACGGCCACTCAAATTTTTTGAGACAAGGTGCTGTCTATGAACATCGCAATGGACAGTCATAACTCCAGGTACAACCGATTTTAGATGAGCTTGAAATCTGCGATATCGTCCAACCATGGATGCAGCTCCGTCGGTTGCACATGCCACGACGTTTGTCAAAGGGATGTTTTTCTCATTAAAAAACTCTTCAACCTTTTTAAATATCGAAGAACCTTTTGTGTTGGTGGCTAAATTTCGAGCAAATAACAGTTCTTCCCCGATCTCTTCATTTCCATTGATGAAACGGACATAAACCAATAATAAGGCTTCATTTTCACGAATCGTTGACTCATCAATATGCATCACAAATTCTGTACTTTTCAAGGTGTCAATAAACCTTTCTTCCACATCAGCAGCCCTTTCATCAATTCTTTTTGATACGGTGTCATTGCTCAAAGGAATCGATTGTGTGACAGTGCTTGCGCTGGGCCCCAACATGGTGGCAACAATCTGTTTCACTGCTGGTAAAATCAGTGTTTCTCCGATAGTGTGAGGTTTGCCACATTTTGCTATCAACAAAGATACTTCATAGGAACAAATGAGCCCCTTGTCGGCGTTGAGTAACGATTTTCCAAATAACTTCTCAACAGTGCTGCGACCCTCAAACTTGGCCTTTAAGGATTGGAAAAACAATACCGGTTTATCGGCTTTATCCGAATGAATTCTTACCAAATGGTCTTTCAGTCGGGAAGGCTTCATCGCTTCATTTGAAAATGTTTTCTCACAAAGAAGACAAAACGGAAGCTGTACGTTGGAAGGAAATGGAATGAATCCCAATTTTAGGTATTCCGTCAAATATTGGCAACACTTCCTCTTCTCGGCCATGTTGAGAGGTCTTTGAAATGAAAGGCACTAACTGCAAATTAAATTTTTGTCTGCACTGGAACACTATAAAACACACGTGGATGTCGATAAACCTAGTTTCAACAGTTACGTTGACATTACAGCTGACATCACAGGGGACAGCCACTCAGCATGCGATGTTTCGAAAGAAGCACTCACCCCTCCATCACTGCCCATTCTGGCCAATGGCGCGCCACTGTATGGGTAGAGTGATAGAGCCTGCTGCGCAATGCGCATGAAGATGAGCGATGCGTATTCACATATGTACGGCGTTCTGTACTGAAGCTAGCTGGAGGAACATTTAAAAACACAGTTCAATCCACTAATAGCGAGCAATCTGATGTTTTTGTATGACAGATATACAGCGATTCACTGTACGAAAAAAGTCTCAAAAGTGTCCCCAAAACCTCTCTCTCCATTGCCCCCATATCACCCCCATATCGCCCCCATATCGCCCCCCTTCCGTTCCTTCGCCCACGCATCACCCCTTTTTGTTCCTTCGCCCCCCTGAAAAATGAAATCGCCCCCTGGGGGGCGATATCGCCCAGGTTAAGAACCACTGTTCAAGATTATGACCGTTATAGGCACCTGGACATGGTTTGGAACATAGGGAAGGTTTCTAGGCATAGGCAGTATGTGCTTCCAGAACTGAAGGAGCTGGAGGAGTCCCACCAGTCATCTGTAGTGCAAAGGCCTCCCCAGTGAAAGGGGAACAGCTCCAGGGTAGAGGTGCAGCCCAAGGGAAATCCTAAAAAGAAGAGAAAAACAGTTCCAGAGTCACTATTTCCATTCTGACCCCAACTGAAAAGCTCTAATACAGGGGTGTCAAGCTCACATCATCACTGCAGCATCACACGATGCATCGGGACTTTTTTCCCCTTTGCTAAACTGGGTGGGGGCATGTGATACATCCAGCTCACAGGCCACGAGTTTGACACCCCTGCTCTAAAACATGACCTGTGGAGTTCAACTCCCAGAATTCCTTAGCCAGCATGGAATTCGGGGAGTTGAAGTCCACAGGTTATAAAGGAGCCATAGTTGCCCACTCTCATCTAATATGCTAGCCATCCCGTAGCCTTCCCAGTTGCCTAACTTGTACAATAAGCCTGTCTAAGGGTTTCACTTCCTTCCAGGAGACATGGGACACTAAGAAATCTCTATCTCCTATGAAGCTGCGGTATTAACGCATGTAGCAGATTGGTTTGGGAAAACAAAAATGGATTTGCTGAATATAGAAGGCCATGATCTTGTTCTGGGATGGCATGCATATCTTTTCTATGAAGATAGGGTGGATAAAGTGTTTAATAATCATGTTCTCCGAAGTGCCTTGATGAGAATATGGAAGAAGCACCGGCCCAATTGGGATTATAAAATACCGCTTTGGTTGGATCTTGCAGACACCATGGGGATTATGAATATTAAGTCACTCGGGGGTTGTTTATATAAAGATGTGCTTATCGCTGATGGGGACGAATGGAAGTTAAAAACTTTGGAACAACTGTTGGAAGAAGGAATTACTTTAAATTGGTTACATTATATACAGCTACAGAAGAGATGGGAAGAAGATCGTAGGGTCGGTTTTATGGATAAAGAAGTGGAACTGATTAAGCAGATAAAAGAGACTGGCCCAAAACAAGTTAAAAGAATATATAATGTACTGTTAGAAAGAGACTCAGAAAGTGAATTGGTTAAGGATTGTATGATTAAATGGGCTCAGAATTTTGGTGAAGTGGTTATGTTGGAAACCTGGGAAAAAATATGGGTTCAGAATGTTAAATTTACACAGTCACAGAATTTAAGGGAGAACTTTTATAAAATGTTTTACAGATGGTATTTAGATCCTAAAAAATTATCATGCATGTACCCAAATGTTCAACCAAAATGTTGGAGATGCGGGTGCCTAGATGCTACCTTTTTTCATGTATGGTGGACTTGCAACAAGGTTAAAACTTTTTGGATAAAAATATGGTGGGTTATGCAGAATGTATTTAAGAAAAGAATACAATTCACTCCACAAATGTTTTTATTGGGTATAGTTAAGGATTTTACCAAAGGGGAAACAAAATTGGCCTTGTATATGGTCACAGCAGCTAGGTTGTTGATTGCGCAACATTGGAAAAAAGATTTTTTACCGACAATTGATCAATGGATTCAGAAGGTGGCGGGGTTCGCCGAAATGGCAAAAATTTCAGCTTTCTTAAAAGCTCAGAAACAGAAGGATTATACACAGGAATGGGTAAAATGGATTGATTATATACAGAATAAATACCAGACTAGGAGGTATTATGTAGCCTTTAGGTAAGAATGTTTAGACTGATAGATGATCAGAGTAAATAATACATGGGATGCTTGGAATTGTTAGAATGGTGTATAGCGGAAGTCAGGGGGGGGTTGAGTGGGAGGTGGGGGTGGGTTAGGGTGGAGGGTGGGTTAATATATATAATTAATATAATTAAACTAGAAGATGGGATTAATGAAATATTGTTATTTTAAGAGAAATTTATATTATGATTTATATATGTTCAACTAACTTAGAAGATGGGATCAATGGGCTATTGTTACTTTAAGAGAAACTTATATTATGTTTGTTGGGAGGTGAGGGGGTATAATATGTGAATGAGTAATCTATTTTAAGATGGGGGAGGGGAGGGGGTAAAGTGTATAGTATAATATTTGAATGAGAAAATTCTTGGGGGGGTTGGGGGGGCATAGCATCTGTATGAGATTTATATTGTATGGCGGGGGGGGTGAAAAGGGGGAAAATTTGTTTGTGTAAAACTCTTTTAATAAAAAATAAATAAATAAAAAAAAAGAAATCTCTATCTCCGTTAAATGCTGAAAAGAGCTGCATTCTGGAATCTTCGGAGAAAGAGCACATGGGACCAATATCTCTAGTTAAATGGCTATGGACATTTTTTTTGCTCATATATTCATATACTTTATCATTTAAATACAAGATTAATAAATTATAATATAAAGCACTTTTAGGGATGAATCTCATTGCCAGGTCACTGTTGAAGCCTGCTTAGTGGGGCCAATCAAGTTTAACCCAGCCCAAGGTTGACCTTGGGTTTTCATCTCCTTGTACGTACCATCAGGCTTTGATCACGCAGCATGAAGGGAGACACAAGTGGGGGAAGTCCTCCTAAAGTGTAAGGGTCAGGATGATGAGAATAATGATGAGTGCTGTGATGGTCAAGCAGATGCCAATCATGAACTTCTTCTGCAGAACCCCAAAAGCCAAAGAGAAGGCAGAAAGATGTGAAGAGATACAGATGGGGAAGCATCTTCACTCCTGCTATACTGATTCTTTCTCTGCTAGCTTCAGGGAATAACAAAGGAACTTCCTCAACGACAGTGTACTTGCTCAATGCACCTTTCATGTCTCTGAGATTTCACCATATGCTATTAGCTATTTTGGACTGAAGGACTCAAAATATCATCCCGTTCCGCCTCAGGAATTGAAAGCAGAAACTCCCAGGAGTTAACCCTTGTAAAATACAACGGAAGGGTATTTCATTTCATACTGTGTTTCCCCGAAAATAAGACCTTATATTTTTGGGGCTCTAAAATAAGCACTAGGGTTTATTTTTGCAGAAACTCGATTTCAGGGTGATCAGCAGAGCCGGGCACCCCACCCCCTGGTGTGCACACAAGAGGCAGCAAGCACGGGGGAAATGATGGTATCCTGCAGCAGCTGTAGCCCACTGGTCCCTTGTTTGACACACCCTGGGGCGGCGCAGCCTATGCAGCGCAGATGAGTTGATTCCCTGTCCAAGCAGCAGATGGAGGCAGAAGTGCAGGGGATGGGTGGGGAGATCCGGACATGACACACAGGCCGCAGACAAGCCAAGAGACGCGAAGATGAGCCTCTCATGGCTGGCTGTCCACTCCAGCCCACTGACTCTCAGCTTTCCTGTGGCCCCCGCAACATGTCCGGATCTCCTGCCTTCCCCCCGTGCTTCTCCCACCATCTCCTGTCAATGCCACCACACAAAGATAAGTCTCCCACAGCCGACCGCCACTCCAGCCTGACTCTTGGTTTTCCCACGGCCTGTGCAGTGAGTTCAGATCATGCCCCTCCCGCCTACACCTGCTTTTTGGAAATCAACTTAGCTGCACTGTGTGGGCTGCTGGACACCATTGAACTGTATGTGCTCGCCACCTGTGCTGGCCATGCCCACCCCCTTCACTAGGGCTTATTTTTTGGGTAAGGCTTATCTTTGAGGAAACACAGTAGAACGTGCATACTGAATCCAGGTAATCCTCGACTTACAATAGTTCTTTTAGTGACCGTTCAAAATTACAACTCCATTGAGAAAAGTGACTTACAACCCCTTTTCACACTTATGACTGCTGAAGCCTAACGCTTGGCAAATGACTCATATTTATGATGGTCACTGTGTCACAGGGGATCACATGATCCCTTTTGCCAGATTTGCCATTGAGGTTGATGGGGAAAAATTCACTTAATAATGGTACTAACTTAACCAACTGCAGTGGTTCACTTAACAACTGTCTCACTTAGCAACTGAAATTTTGGGCTCCACTATGGTGGTAAGTTGAGGGCTGCAGATGGGGGCGGTTTACCTTGACAGCTTTCTTCTGACTCTCCTGGGCTTGGTGAAGGTGCAGTTGCCCTTTCTTGACATAGTCCCCAAAGTCTAGAATGTTCTTCTCTATCCTGTCAATCATGTCTCCCTGAATGGAATTAAAAGGGGATGTTTGGATAAGGAGCTTTTGGGCAAAGATAACCAGTTCTTTTGGGGGGGGACGACAGAAAAAGCAGGGAGACTAAGAGGTTCCTCTGCAGGATTATGGGACAACTAGTGTTAAAGTAAAAAGAAAGCAAACAAATGGCAGTTCAAAACTATTCAAATGTAGCGGCTCAACTTTTGCATCATTAATAACAATAGTGCTTAGACTTACGTATATACTGCTTCACAGTGTTTTATAGCTCTGTCGAACTGCAGTCAGCCAGCAGTCAGCAAAAGTAGCCTGCAGTACTGCATTCTGACCACTGCGCCACCACGGCTCTTGGTGAGTAAAACCTCCTAGAAAGGCCATACAGGAAGTCTACTTGACAACAGTACTGATAGGAAGGAGACTGGATGCTTGTGGAGAGTTAGAACAGGTAAAAAAAAGGAAATAAGAAGACTGCACAAATATTTTTTCTCTTCAGGGAAGTATTGCCTATCCTTTTCAAGCAAGAAATCCAAAGGTCAGTGGTTAACATTTCCAAAGAAGCTGGGAAAGCTACAGCTGGTCAGTGTAAACCCTACTAAGGTAATCGGGCTGATGGGCTGATTCAACAAAGTCTGACCAAAGCACAACCCCCTTGCTTTTCTCTCTTTCCACTTCATACTTGCCGCTCCACTTCTGTACCCAGGAACATAAACAGGTCATGTAGCTCCTGGATACTGTGCCCCAATTTCAGGATTTCACTGTGCCTGGTTTCGATCTCATTGAGAGCCTGCTTTGTCACTTGTGTGTCCTTCATGAGCTGCACGAAAAAGGTGAGGTAGATTAATCCCCTTTTTTAGAGTCTTTTTCCTCCTTTCAAAGGCCCCAATATTCTGATACTCACATTTAAAATAAATACTTCTGTCTGACTGCTCTTCAGCATCTCATCCAGTTCATCATCAGATACCACCATGCTACCAGCTGGAAGGAATAAAAATGCAGTGTCAATATCAATAAGCAATCAGAAAAGGGAAATGAAGTTCAAAGTATCTTTTTCCCGGCACTCTGACACTTGTTTTGCCCTGTGATCAGAATCCAAAAATTTAGGGGCTCTATCTGAAGCATAAGACCCAAAAGTCAAGGGGCACTGGAATTCTGAAATTATCTGCTCTGTGCTGGTACCACAATGCCCTCTCGTGGCAAACTGCATAGCTAGCTGAAAGGCAGAGAACCTGATAAAGTTAGGGACTGTATTTCACAACTGGGTGATATCATCAGACGCTTTGTTGCTTGCTTGTTTGCTTTCTTTCCATTTGCTACAGAGATGCTGAAATGATTGCGATTGTGATTTTACTAGTAGTTGTTTCAACTTTTGATGCTAGGAGTTGGTCAACACATCTTGAAGTTGCCGAAATTAAGAAACAGTGTTTAAAGG
>NC_138555.1:13816954-13951426 GCF_964273705.1 Natrix helvetica
ACATGTTCCAAGCATCATCTTCCACGCTGGCATCTACACCCCTCTGCTTCCGGTCAGGTGTCGAGGTGCGGAGACAAAAGATGACCTTGGCTTCTATAAAAGAATGACAACAAAACATTCCACAATCCTACTCCTTTCTATTCCCCCCTCCCAACTACTACACTAATGAAACAGCATAGAAAATTATAAGAAAGTGTGGCAGGCCAAAGATCCTAAAAGAAACATAACTACAGGCCTGACAGGCGGCCTCTCCTCAGAAGAAAAACGTTTCCTGAAAAGAGAATAACATAAAAGTTAACATAACAAAAATTTAACCACCTCTCCTCCCCCAATGGGACCCTTTGACTTATTGGGAAACTTCTCATGGAATTGCTTTACTAACTTCTCCACTTTTCGGTACCCACTGTTCACCCAAGTAGCTTCAGAACAAGGGTAACCCTTCCAATGCACTAATAATAATAATAATAAATTTAAATTTATTAGCCGCTCCCTTTCCAGACAGGACTCGGGGCGGCGTACAATGGAGCATATAAAACATAAAACATATATACAAACACATAAACATACATATATACAGGACATACATGTAACACTAAGTACTGTAAGGGACCCCTATTCAGTCTGGAGTCTACAATTTCCCCCCCCTCAGATTGTGTTTCCCCTTCTATCACTACAGGAGGAGATTGAGCTTGGGTGGATGCTCTTCTGTTAGACCCAATTACTGGTTTCAACAAGCTACAATGAAATTCTGGGTCAATTTCCCCTAGACTTCTGGGTAGACTGAGTTGAACTGTAACTGGGTTAACTATCTTCACTATTGGGAATGGACCTAGAAATTTTGGACCCAATTCCTTGCTAGGCATTCCTAATCTTATGTATTTGGTAGATACAAAAACTTTGTCCCCCCCCCCACGGAAGTGGGTTTGGAGCGAGCAATGTTTCTCAGCTTGCTTCTTGTAGGCTTCTGCCGCAACTGCTAGAGCCTTCTTCGTATTCTCCCATCCGTTCTTTAGCGTGTCCATCCATTCATTCAAAGACATGGAGGAAGGAGGTTTTCTAGGCAACTCAGGCATGGCAACAACATCCATGCCACTTGTAATCTGGAAACCTGCTAATCCTGTGCTGCTGTGGATCGCATCATTGTACACCACTTTGGCGAAGGGTAGCAAGTCCGACCAGTGGTCTTGTTGATAGTCCACAAAACACTGGATGTATTGTTCCACCACCGCATTGGCTCCCTCTGCTGCGCAGTTCATGCTGGGATGAACCTCTGAGCTCAGTTCTTGTGTGGACCCAATGGATCTCAGGACCTCTCTCCAGAACTTGGCTGTGAACTGGACTCCGCGGTCTGAAATGATCCTCTTGGGTACTCCGTGCAGGAGTAAATGTGTTTCACAAACATTTTCGCTAATTTCTTTGTGGATGGCAATCCTGAGCAAGCAATGAAGTGTGTCTGCTTAGAAACCAAATCAATAACTGTCCAGATTACTTTATTCCCACTGCTGTCTGGGAGTTCCACGATGAAGTCCATTGCAACCTCTTCCCATGGCCGTTTAGGGCTCTCTGCTGCAGGTGCTGCAGGTTCTGGGCTCTTGGATTCAATCATCCACGGCTGGCCCTTTTCCTCCTCTGAGGCCTCCCCCTTGGTAGGACTTTTCGTCACCTTAAGTTGAGGATCCTCTTCCAGAGGTCGTTTGGGCATTTCCCTCTCCGAGGCCTCCCCCTTGGTAGGACCCTTTGTCACCTTAAGTTGGGGATCCTCTTCCAGAGGTTGTTGGCCCAGATGACTCTTCTGTGGTGGCATCTGGGGCCCTCTCTTTACCGCTGTGGTGGTTGGTGCACACGTTTGTGGCATTGGGGCTGGAGCCAAGCACTCTGACGCTCTGTGACCAAGTTGACAACAATGTTGGCATTTTATTGGCCCCCCTGAGGAACGGAACCTGGTTACATCTCTAAACTTCAGAACCTCCTCATCACATTGGACTGCTCTCCACTTTGCAGCTTCCCCCTTGGTAAACCCTTCTTCCCTTGTGGAGATTGCTTCTCTGTAGGAAGGTGGGGTAAGAACCTCTTGGGGCATTGCAGGGGAGACTGTAACCGGTGGGGAGGTCAATCCCTCGGTTGGCCCCTGCCCAGTTTTCTGCCATGGTGCCATCTGCTGAGGGAGGGCAGGCGCCCACTGGCATTCCTCCCATCCATGACCTGGGGTTAAGACCCATCCCGGGGTTCCCTGCTTCACAGGTTGCAGCTCAAACAATGATGGCTGGCGAGGGGGGGGGGGGTTATGTGCCAAGGACCCTCCTGCTGGCTTGGAGGAGTTATGGGCCAAGTAGGTGCCGTCTGCTGGCTTGGAGCATTTTCCCATGTTGATGGCAAAGGAGGTGCCCAGTGGCATCTTATCCATCCATACTCTGGGAAGAAAGCCCAATCTGGTGGTGCTTCATTTACTGGTTGCAGCCCAATTTGTGGCTGGCAAGTGAAAGATGCTGGCCAAATCCCTTCTTGCTGTCTGGGTTGAAATTCCCATTTTGATAGGGAATCTGTCTCCCACTCAGTTGTAGGGTAATAAGCCATTTCATTTATTGCTGTCTGTAAGGAGTCAAAATCTCCACTCCAGGTTTTTTTCCAAGCCTTGTTGTCCGAAATGGTCCGGGAAGCCCATCAGAGATGATTGCGTGGGGATGGCTTGAATCTCCATTCCTTTCATCTTCTAACCGGGTGTAGAAAAGTCTTTTCCAGCCCCCTCCGTCCTCTTGCCAGATGCAATAAATCTTGAAGCAGATTCCTTTGCCTTTGAAGTATACAGAGAAGCGTTTTTCTCATCTTCTTATCTCCAAAAGCTTTCTCATAATTCTTCGCTGATATTTTACGTTGTCCCGGTCAGCATTGGGAATTCAGCCCCCCCCAGTCCCCCCCCCAGTCCCCCCCCCAGCCCCCCCCCATGCGAGGGGGTGTGTGCTGGTGCCTTATTTTAAAGTGAGAGTTGGAATAATGTCAGCGTTCTAAATACCATGTATGAAATCAATCAGAGACTAAGGCAGAATCATCCTTAAAGTTCCAATTTAATCATACAGGCAAGTTAGCATGTCTATGGAATTCCAACTCTGATCTTCTTCCTGGAATTCCACCCAGTTGAAAGTTCATGATCTATCCCCACACCCCATAATCCATCACATGTTCCAATCATCATCTTCCACGCTTATCACTCCCACCCAGTCACATCACCCCCTAGCCACACCTACTCAGCCGGTCATTAGGGCAGAGAACCGGTTGTTAAAAAACACCGGGAACCACAAAACCCTTTTGACATCTCTCTCTTTCTCCCCCTCTCCCTGTATCTCTCTCTGTGTCTCAGTCACTCTCTCTCTGTCTCTCCCCCCCCTCTCTCCCTGTCTCTCTCCATCTCTATCTCTCTCTTTCTCTCCCTCCCTGTCTCTCACTCTTTATCTCTCCCCCCCCCCCTTCCGTCAAGCCTGAAATCTGACCGGGCTATGGGGATGTTTCTATCATGGGTTATTCTCACATGAATTCAGGTTGACACAGTTTGGAGCTGAAGGGGGAGAGCAGAGGTGGATGGAGTCTTCAGCCAAAACAACATAGTTAGCAACAACAACAACATAGAAACAGAATGCAACCGAGTTCAGCCTCTCTATCTCCCCCCCATCTCTGTTTCTCCCCCTATCTCCCCCCTCTGTATCTCTATGTCCCCCTCTCTCTCCCCCCTCTGTATCTCTCCCCCACCCTGTGTATCTTTCTATGTCTTTGTGTGTCTGTATATGTGTGTGTGTATGCCTGTACACCTGTGTGTGTGTGTGCGTGTGCGTGTGTGCATTTGTATTTCTCTCTGTGTCTCTGTCTGTATCTCTTGCTCTCGGAAAGCCGAGGCTGGGTGAACCCAGCTAGCTCTCCTTGGGGCTCTTCTTTTCTTTCTTATTGGAAACTTTTCGGAAATCCGGGCTGGCTGAGGAACAAGTGTGAGCCACAGCGGAGGCTTCCCTGAAGACGACCCTCCTCCTCTTCCCCCTCCTTCTCCTCTCACGACCCCCTGGCTGGCTGTGGCGGGGCTAGGAGGGTGAGCACGAGTGGGGAGACCCTCAAGCCAGTGGCTGGGCTCAGCCAAAGGTGCACAGGGCAGACGGGTTGACCAGCTGACAGATGAGCGTCTTTTGTGCGGGTGCTCCAGCTTTCTCCGAGCCTGACCCCCAGGTTGGGCATCCGAGGTTCGGTGGGGCCAGCCCCCTTTTCCTGCTGCCCTGAGCTTCTTTACTCCTCCAGCGGAGAGGTGTCAGTGGAGGCTTTGATTGAAAAGCATCCTCCTGGCACCAAAAGTCCCCTGTGCAAGGTTTAAAGCCGTGGCTGGGTGCTGAGGGCCCGTCTCCCTTTCCGTCATCTCCTCCTACCGGATCCCATTCCCAGCCCGGCAGTGCTCATGTTAGTGAGGCCAGCATCAGTTGCGGTCAGGTTGGGCCAGTGTCTCAGGGCGGAGAGCAGGTTATGTGTCTCCCCAAGCGACCGAGGCATGCCCAGCACCAACAAGGGCCAGAAGAAGCACCAGCAAGAGTGAGGCCCCGGAGAATCAGCCCTGGCCACTTCTCCATCCATGAACATGACATTTTTACAACTGGAAAACTGCCAATGCTAGTTTTGAGCTTCACAGGAGCAAGGTGCCCAGTTGTTGCTGTTCTGAGAATGCTCTGGCCTATCTTGTCTTTAACCATACCCAGGTCTACAAAGAACATATCAGATGTATAAATTGAATTTAAACCGACTACTTAGGCCAGCTTTAGGATGTCAGAAAATTATGTGATATTCTTCAACTGTGGAGTTCACATTTCTTTTCACACATGTACATCCAAACAATTATGTTGGTGGGGATTTCACAGCAAATCACAAAATGGAACAAGCTGGCAGTGGAATGCCTCATTTTCCTTCTAGAAAGTTCCCTTAATTTTCAGAATATATCAATCAGATGTTCTGGGAGGTCTTTGTGCTGTTTCAGAAGTATGATTCAAATTGTTTTGGCCAGTGTATTTCAAGGAATTGCTCATAAAATGCCTGATCAGCTCACCTGGTAGATAACTTGAATACTTGGGGAGGGGATTAAATAAAATCTGGCCATTCCATTTTACATTGTAGGAAGTTATCACCCAGCCCTCTCCCAGAAAAATGAAATATCCTAGGAAATATTGAAAAGGTAGAATATTTCTCTGGATGTGAAAAGGAAGACACATGTTTTATAAAGAGAGAATATCTCCCTGCAGCTTCCTGCCTCCACACACTTTGTCAATGGGCCATTAAGAAGGCCAAGCCAGTCCCCTTACATAATAAAGAGTTCTCCCCTTCAGCTCCAGGGGGATGGCATTAAGGCATGATAATATTGGCCTTTTACCCAACTCACCACATGGCATCTGAGAACTCAACCAAACCTGGATGCAAAACGTAGCCTAGAGAGTTGGCCCTGCATGGCCCCATGGGAGTCTGACAACCAATCAGTATACAAGCTCCGTGCATTACGGAGACATGGTTGGGCCATGAGGGGGGTGTTCCCCTTAGTGAACTATGCCCACCAGGTTTTCCGGCGTTTCACCAGCCGAGAGCCCAGGGCAGGGGCGGGGGGGTGGCGGTGGTTATTAGGGAAAGTCTCAGACCTCAGGAGGTCACTGTGCCTCAGATAGGCAGGTGTGAGTCCCTTTTTGTGAAATGGGGCCTTGGAGTTCACGTGGGCCTTTTTGTTATGTACCTGTCTCCCTGCCACGTTTCATCGGCCCTGCCAGAGCTGCTGAATGTATTAGCTGGTTTGGCGGTTGATTTCCCCAGGCTTATGATACTGGGGGATTTCAATCTGCCTTCCATTGGCGAGACATCCAAGTCAGCTCGGGAGTTCATGGCTTCCATGACGGCTATGGACCTAACTCAGTTAATTCAAGACCCCACCCATAACAGGGGACACACACTCGACCTGATTTTTGTCTCTGGGGAGTGGATGAATGAACTAGATTTAGGGGATATTTCTATTCAACCCTTGATCCAACACTAGTAAGAATTCATATTAAATCCTACTTAGTGGCGATAAAAGCGGCAAAACGGCAACATTTTCCCGCTCTTATCGCGTCTGCAGATAACTTCCCAGCTGCCCTGTTTAGGGTGACCCGCTCCTTACTTAACCAAGGAACTAGGGAAGACCCCTTGCAGGGTAGGGCTGAAGAATTTGTTCAGTATCTGCAGGATAAAATCGCTCAGATCCGGACAGGCTTGGACTCTGACTGGGTAGATTCGGGCGAGCCAACGGGAATGAATCTTGTGGAGACAATCTGGGATGAGTTTGACCCTGTGACCCCCGAAGGCATGGACAGGATTTTGGGGAGACTCAGTGCTGCCACTTGTGTGTTGGACCCGTGTCCCTCTTGGTTAGTTTCGGCTTCCTGGGAGGTGACACGAGGCTGGCTCCGGGCGATTACCAACGCTTCATTGAGAGAGGGGTTCTTTCCCACCACCTTGAAGGAGACGGTGGTGAGGCCTCTCCTTAAGAAGCCTTCCCTGGACCCAGCTTCTTTAGTCAACTATCGTCTGGTCTCCAACCTTTGCTTTGTAGCAAAGGTTGTCGAGAGTGTGGTAGCACGTCAGCTTCCCCAGTACCTGGATGAAGCTGTCTACCTGGATCCATTTCAGTCGGGTTTCAGGCCCGGGTACAGCACGGAGACGGCATTGGTCGCGTTGGTCGATGATCTCTGGCAGGCCCGGGACAAACATTTGACAGGAGGGGTGAGAGAGTGGATGCACAGTCGGGGTCGATCCCTGCCCTCCAATGGTATCCTACTGCGACGACTCAGGGGGTTGGGAGTGGGGGGCACCGTTTTACGGTGGTTCTCCTCCTACCTGTCGGATAGGTCGCAGTTCGTGTTGACTGGAGGGCAGGGATCGACCCCGATGTGCATCACTTGTGGGGTGCCCCAGGGGTCGGTTCTCTCACCCCTCCTGTTCAACATATATATGAAACTGCCGGGCGAGATCATCTGTGGTTTTGGGGTACGGTATCATCAATATGCTGATGATACCCAACTTTTCATCTCTACCCCAAACCACCCAAACGATGCCCTCGACGTGATGTCCCGATGCCTGGAGGCTGTGCGAATCTGGATGGGGAGGAACAGGCTCAAGCTCAATCCCTCCAAGACTGAGTGGCTGTGGTTTCCGTCATCCCGATTTGTGCATCTTGTCCCATCTTTGATGATATGGGGAGAAATTTTAGCCCCCTCAGAGAGGGTCCGCAATCTGGGAGTCCTCCTGGACATGCGGCTTAGTTTAGAAGAACACCTGACGGCCGTGACCAGGGGGGCCTTTTACCAGGTTCACCTGGTATGTCAGTTGCGCCCCTTCCTGGAACGGGATGCTCTATGCACAGTCACTCATGCCCTCGTCCTTTCTCGCCTGGACTACTGCAACACTCTCTACATGGGGCTGCCCTTGAAGAGCACCCAGAGGCTTCAGCTGGTACAGAATGCGGCCGCGCGGGTTATCATGGGGGTACCTAGGTGCTCCCATGTTACACCCCTTTTAGGCGGCCTGCACTGGTTGCCGGTTGTTTTCCGGGTGTGATTCAAGGTACTAATTATGACCTTTAAAGCACTCCATGGCTTAGGCCCACGGTACCTGCGAGACCACCTACTGCCACCAGTAGCCTCCCACCGTCCAGTACGATCCCACAGAGTTGGCCTCCTCAGGGTGCCGTTCTCTGTGGGAGCGCCTTCCCTCTGGAATGAGCTGCCCCCGGAGCTTCGCATAATCCCCGACCTCCGGTCCTTCCGATGCGCCCTAAAAAGGTGGCTTTTCCAGCAAGCCGGCCTGGCCTGTTAATTTTATCTAATTTTTGAAATGTTATTGTTATGTTAATTGGGTTTGTTTTTTTGAATACTTATCTAATTTCCTTTTAACTTTTGTGATATGTGTTTTTTAATGTTGTACGCCGCCCTGAGTCCTTTGGGAGAACGGCGGCATATAAATCCAATAAATCAAATCAAATCAAATCAAAGGCCAGAGAGGGCATAAAACCAGGGACTCAGCATCTCAGGTCTTCCTTCTCTTTTTCTCCACTAACATTGAAGCATGTGATCACCTTTTCTGTTCAGGACTCAAGCCATGTGGTCTTGTCCACCATTGAAACCATCTTTCCAAACAGCCTCCATGTCTCCAGTGTCTTTTTCCCCACTTGGAGCCGAAGCCAGAAGGACATTTCTTCCAACAACGTATTCTAAAAATGTAACTGAGTGAGTCTCAGAGTTACATGACAGTATGTCCCCGCGTCTTGGGCTACAGGGCCATGCATTTTTTAAAAAGCCATTCTAACCCACTTTTGAAGAAAAAAAATCTGCATTTAAACGGCATTATGGACATTACATTTGCATACTAGTTTGTTCTGCATCATTTTTCTATTTCTATATTCAGTTGTAGGAACCCAGAAGGACATTTCTTTCAACAATTGGCACCCCAGAGATGGGACTCCAAGCTAGCCTAACCAATGGATATGGCCCAGATAAGCCTCCCATGCCGGCACAGACCCCATTGAGTCTGTGGTTGGACTTTATCTTGGCCTTAGCCATTTGGATCTAGGTTTTAAAGGGGTTTTTGAGTTTGAGCGCAAAGGCTGCCTGGAAAGAAAGTGAGTACCTCTAAATTTTAATTCTCTAAAATTTAATTTTAAAGCATGGCAAAGCATGGGAAATGTGTGTATGCCTGCATGTGTGCGAGTGATGATGAAATCTTTCTCCCAATCAGAGCTGGATCTTGGTTCCTCTGTGTGTTTTTCCAAGAGAGCCTGGAAAGTATTAGGGTCAGGCCAGAGCACAGGACCTTCTGTTAGGGAAAGGAGAGTGTGTTTGAAAATGGATGGAAAAGTGAATGAAAATTTTGTTGTTGTTGCTTTTGTCCAATGAAAGCAAAAAAGCAAAGGTCCATTGTGCGTAAAGAGAGAAGGAGGTGCTGGTACTAACTGCAGAGGGGCAGAGGTCCTCCCCAGATCACCTTTTTGGATCCGGAAAACCTTAGCGGAATTCCCTACGAGGAAAGGGGCCGAATACTTCATTGAGGGAATCAAAGTCCTTCCCAGAATTTTTCTTTCTTCCGAAAACTTACGGCGTGTCACCAGGCTAGGCCAAAGTGAGCCCTACATGTAAAGGGTCATGGGAAGCATTAGGTCGTGGGTGACAGGAATTTCCCTTGGAGATTTCCTTGAAGCCTGGGACACCAGGCACATGCCTATCTTGGTTGGCATGGAGAGCAAGGAAAATGTGTGGCAAATTAGCTTTGCTGAAAGATGACACAGGAAAACTAATTTGGCTACATAAAGGTACTTAAAAGGAAAGGGAAAATGTTGGGGTTTCTTTTTTCCCCTCTTGTCTCTTTGTCTCTTTCTCTGTCTTCTATGCAAATGTTTTAAGTTCATTTACAAGAAAAGTTTCAAACTTGCATTTATTGTGTGTTTAAATGATTTTACCTGTTCATTTCTTTCCTGAAGCATGTGAATCCAGACCCCATTTCTCATCTGTGATATCCCCATAATGTTACCAGTTTATCTGTTTAGTAACTGATGGTTTTATTTTTCAAACTCTGCCTACAAGCTATCTACCCCACCCCTCTTACCTCTAATCCTCCAACAAAGCCTTTTCTGTGGGGGAGGGAACTTTGTTCTCATGTCTTTCAGCCCTGGAAGATGGTACTCTTCAAGGTGAGTGTAGATTTTTTTTCCTTTTGGGGGGAGGAGGAGAGTGTTGCTTTGTGTGTGCATGTATGAGACAAAGGAAATTCCTACTAGAGGTTTGCCTTCGACCTGAGCAAAAAACCCTCTGCACATCTATCTGGCCAACCTACTCTATTGGTCTTAAAGTAGAAACCTGGCCTCCAGAAGGCAGTTTTGATTTAGATTTTGTCAACAAATTTGCTGATTTTCTGGCCACCATCAGATGAACTGAAGAGGAGCTCTACCTGAGTTTCTACCCCAAAGTGACTGAGGAGTCCACAGGGATATGTTAAAAAGCTGTTGCAGATGTAATAGTAGAGCTCAAGAGCCCCACCCAGATGCAAACGATGTGTTAATGAAAGTCTCCATACATCTTGGTCTTTAAAACTATGCCTGCGATTGCTGGGAGATCTAAGAGTTTGGATCTTTAAAAAACAGCCAGAGTCTGCTGGCAGGTCCAAATTAGGAAGAGGACACTGAACACCCCAGGGCAGAGACAGGTATTAAAAATCTAGTGCTTAAGGAGATAGAACAATGGGCGTAACTTCGAGCAAAAGTAAGAAATTTAGCAGGTAATAAAAAGGTAAAGCCTGTCTGAATGGGAAGACCTAGGTAATTGGACTTGATTAATTTGATGTAATGTCTGTTAAAATTCTTAGGTGTGCATCTATACTAATAACATGTAGAATTGAATGGCATTGAATTGATTGTGATATGTTTGACCAGCTGGCAAAATAAGTAAACTTCTCAGCTTGGGCTTGAAGCTGTGGGGAAGGGGAGAGTAGCTAGGATTTAAACTGCTCTCTGAGTGTTCTCATTCTTGGACAATGAGCCACATGTTCCCCAAGGAAAGAAAATTGAAGATTTAAAGGGACAGGACCTCCCCCAGGCCTGAAAGTGTTGTTCCATGGTATTTGTGCATGTATGTGTGTGTGTGTAATCATTTCCAGACCTGGAGGGAAGTTGAGATCCTTTAATAATAGAAAATGGAGCTCATTGGCTTATGTACAGCTCCCTGAAATAATTGTAATAATTGCTTTGCATGAAGAAAGAATGAAATGGGATTTTTGTATGTGAAATTAATTTACACAAGCAGTCTGGTTGCAGTGCAAATGTGAGTATGTTGATGGTAAAAGTTGGTGTGAATGTACTCTGATTCCCTTTCATATAAAGAAACAGTAAGTTGCAAGGTTTTTTAATGGTATGTGTGTGTATGTATGTGTGTTACCATTTCCAAACCTGAAGGGAGGGTGAGATTCTCTAATAATAATACATGGAGCTCATTGACTTGTGAAAAAGCTTCCTGAAATACTTATTATGATTGGTTGGCATGAGCAAGCATGAAGGTCTGATTGCAGTATGAATGTGAGTATGTGTCCCCGATGCCCCAGGGAGTGATAAGTGAAGGGATCCAGAGACTAATTGCCTGCGTGAATCCCCCCCCCCTTTCTTCTGGGTCATTCTTTGGAGGGAAGCAGGAAAGGCAGGGAGAGTGAGTGTCTGCTCATTTTTACCATGAGGGTGTGTATGAAATGCCCCCAGTGATACCTGTGAATGCGTCTGTGCATCCCCCCTCCTTCTTTCTTTCCCTCCTTCCTTTTGGGTCATTAAAGGGGGCTGAAGTTTTCTGCTCACTTTAACCACTTTTTTCCTCTCTCTTCTGAGAAATTTGGAGTAAATGGGTGACCAGCTCCTGCAACTTTACCTTTCACTGTTGTGATCTTTTCATCTGCATATAAAAGTTATGCAGTTACATTTCCTTTTCTACTCTGAATACAATTTTGATTTTTTTCTTCTGGAAATTTTTGAGGTTTAAAATGCTTAATTAAACCTATAAAAAGAAATGATTTTGAGATATTTTGCTTACATTTGTAAATGTTTTAACATACTTAATGAGAATTTGCTCCCATCTGAATGGAACCTGATATTTTGGAGTGTTGACTCAAAGTACCTCTTTTTTTTAATTGCAATTTTTTAAAAAAGCTGTTCTTCTTCCCTCCCTGTTTTACACCTGAGTGCATTTTTAAATGCTTATGAGTCAAGGTGCTCTACCCTATGATATTTTGTTTGTTTGTTTGTTTGCAACACAAGTTGTTGTCCCTCTTGGAAATTTACTCACCATTGCAAAAGTGCTTCAATCATAGAGGCAGTGGGAATATCATGTTCCACAAAATTTACATCGTCTGCCTTCTGAAATAATGTTTGGATTTCCACACTTGGACAGAATGGGGGAAATTCCACAACATGAGACTACAGAGATGTCTGTAAAGAACTGTATACTTGGCCTCTCCTCTTTTTCTTCACCTCAGAAACAAAGGACTGCTAGCTCAAACCATAACTCTTGAATTGGCTGCTGGTGATTGCCTCCTGATAAAACCTGACATGAGGGGGAAAAAACCACGCCTGGGACAGACTCTACCAAGCCTGACTGACCACTCTTACCAGCAAGCTAAGCATAGTACCATCCAGCAGATATGAAAGAACGGACCCTGAGATGGAGAAGTAAAGACCAAAACACTCTCTTCTATCCCCAGAAGACAGCTGTAAAGACTACGGGGAGGGTGGAAATTGATTGTAAAGTTTTCTTTCTTTGCTTCCTTCACAGAAATTCATTGTAAGGTTTTCTTTCTTGTCTCATTTATATTGTAATCAGTTTAATGTATTCGTGTAAGAATTGTATTTGAGAATGGCTAGCACAGCAAGTTCTGAACACCTTAGATTTCTGTCTAGTGGGAGGGAAATTTTGTCCAAAATGTCTGTATTTTCTGTATTGTAGAAGCAGCGACACACACACACACACACACACACACACACACACACACACAGAGAGAGAGAGAGAGAGAGAGAGAGAGAGAGAGAGAACCTATTCAGAATTAGACTGAAACTATCTCCTTGATTTACCTCCACACAAAGCTTCTCCTAGGTTGATTTTTGCCCTGGCACAAAAGCCTAAGCAGCAACATCTCCCCTTTAATCCCATGGGGGCAGGTCAATTCCCCTCAGGCAATTCCCCCACTTGAAGAGTAGCAAAAAGGATCTTCAAAACTCAAACCCTGACTGTGACTCCAGAAAATGATGCTGCCCAGTTGCCCAGTAAAGCAGGATATGTAGCACTGGTGGTCTCATGAGTAGGAGTCCCGGGCTCATTGTGTAATTTTAAAAAATACTAAATAGCCTGGATTGCACACTAGCTAAACTCAATTTGGCCTCACTAAAATAAGAGCTAGGGGACTTCCGGTTCCGGCGGCTGACGGCGACGGGCAGAGACTGCTCGCCCCGCGCATCCCCGGTGGGCTCCCCACTCCTTGGGGGGCACAGGACGCCCCGGAGAGGCATTCTGCTGGAGGAACGGTGCGGCGGGAGGACCCCTGCATCGGCGGCGGCCATCGGGGGGCTCCCGCTTCGCTCCAGGCACCGAGGAGCGCGAAGGGGAGGTGCGCTGAAGCGTCTTCGCTGTGAGGCTGTCCAGAAGAAAAAAAGACAGTTGAAGGATGCAGCGGCGGTGCAGTGAGGTGTAGACTCCCTTCATACCTATTACCAACTCTATAACTTGTCAGTTGTGTTAATTGGAACTTTTGGCTAACTTGGAGAAGTGCGGCTGGAGGGGAGGGGGATTCCCCCCCCCCTTGGACAAGCGGCTAGAAACAAACGTGCTCGTAGCCCCAGGGAAGGAGGAGGGGGAGAGCCAAACCAAAGAGGTCACACTCCAACTAAATGGATCTTCAGATTTAAACCTTTAGGTTTCAAGAAAATGTGATCTGGAAGCCTTGGGAACTTTGAATTTTGAAAACTTTATTTGTTGCCTCAGTACCCGAAGTTGGCAGGGCAAGATGGCACACTTCCGTTGTCTTCATGAAAGGTGAACTTGACTCCACCTCTTAGCTTCAGGCTTCCGGTCTTTGTCTCCGTGTTATTTGGATAGTTCTCTTGTGGATTGTTTGCTTTTGAACTTTTTGGAGTGAAAAACGTCTGTTCCCTGCCAGGGTGATTAGAGAGTTCCCTTGTGCCTGGTCTCTCTACCCCCCGGACTCCCTTGGCTGCTCTACCACTCTGACTGATTCTTGTCTATACTGACTGGACTCTTTATTACTAACAATGACATCTAAAAGACCACCTCCTGGAAAGTCTGGCTTTGCTGCCTCTGCCCCGACATCTGCAACCTCAAGTCCGAGCACACAATCAACATTGACAGCCTTTAAACAAGTTAAAACTACGGACTTGGAGTTTCACCAAATGTTTCAGCAAATTCTACAGGGACAAGAGGAAATAAAGAAACAACTGAAGGACATGAAAGAAGAAATTAGAGGGAACCAGGAAAAAATTAATAAGAACTCACAGAGACTGGATCTCTTGGAGCAGGGGGCGGCTGAGATGAGGGGTGGGGTGGAGGGCGTGCAAAAGGGAAACAAAGAGCTTGACACCCAACAAATGAAAATAGAGTTTGAGAGAATGTCCTTTTATCTTAGGTTTCAGAATGTGATAGAGACAGTTGATGAAAACATTAGGGACATCATGACAACTATCTTGGCTGAGTATACTCAGAAAGAAAAACAACAGATGGGGTGGGAAATAGACCTGGTTTATAGAGTGAACTCCGCATATGCTAGAACACACAATGTCCCCAGGGAGGTACACATTAAATTTCTTAGGAAAAGCACAAGAGATGAAATTCTGAATACACAAAGGGGACAAGCCCTGATACACAAAGATAAGGAGATAACCATACTGAAACAGATCCCCAAGAAAGTGAGGGAGAAAAGAAAATATTATTCGCAATTGGCGAATAAATTATACCAGAAGGGGGTGTGGTTTCGTTGGTTGCTGCCTGAAGGTATGTTAATATTCTGGGAGGAGACAAGGGTCAGAATTAATACACCCATAGAGGCGCAGGCCTTTATGGAAAAAAATAAATTACTCCTAGAAAAACCAGAAGACATCCCAGTAGATGCACAAGACACGGGAAGGGCCGGAGCACTGCCAACAGGGGGAGATGGGGCAACATCAAGAAAGCTCAGATCACACAAATAAGTGAAAATCCACATGACATAAATTGATTGAAATTGCTAACGAACCTACCACACTGACTATATGTTATCATATAATATTTGAATGCTATGCAAATGTACACCATGAGTCTGGAGGGGGGGGTATACCTACCGCAGTTTGCGGCTGCCACAATTTGTAACTTTCCCCATACCTTTTCCTTTTGTAAAATACCAAAAAACCAATAAAACTTTGTTTAAAAAAAATAAAAAAAATAAAATAAGAGCTAGGGAAGTTTCAAGAACCATCCCTTGGAAATGGGCAGCCTGTAGTTTTTTAAAAGGCAAAACCATAGCTGTGAAGAATTTTGGGGATTCTGCTTGCTTGAAACCTGCCTGGAAGCTCACAGAAAGTAATATCTGATACTAATTGGCATGGAAAATTGGATACTGTAAAATTCTTTCCAGAAATTGTGCCCTGGCTGCTAGACCTTCATGGTTGAAAGCTCTCTGGGAGCCACTGAAGGGATCCTTCTGCTGTCTATCTCAATGCCTTTCCATCAGAAAAATTAAGTCTCCCTGATCTGACCAATTTTAATCTTTTGTCAAGAACATGTGCATTCCACTCACATGTTTTGAAAAAAAAAGGAGGGATTGTAGGAAGTTATCACCCAGCCCTCTCCCAGAAAAATGAAATATCCTAGGAAATATTGAAAAGGCAGAATATTTCTCTGGATGTGAAAAAGAAGAAACATGTTTTATAAAGAGAGAATAGCTCCCTGTAGCTTCCTGCCTCCACACGCTTTGTCAATGGGCCATTAAGAAGGCCAAACCAGTCCCTTTACATAATAAAGAGTTCTCCCCTTCAGCTCCAAGGGGATGGCATTAAGGTGTGATAATATTGGCCCTTTACCCAACTCACCACTTGGCATCTGAGAACTCAACCAAACCTGGATTCAAAACACAGCCTAGAGCAGTGATGGCGAACCTTTTTCGCCTCGGGTGCCAAAAGCACATACGTGCGCGCTATCACACGAACTCGAGTGCCGACCCACATAACGTAATGTCCCCGCTCACCTGTGTGGACCGTGCATTTTTGCACAAGGCTTCCTCGCCACTCCCTGCTCTGGCTGCTTCCCCTTGGCTAACACCCAGTGAGGGGAGAAGTTGCTCTGCCACTAACGGGCAGAGATTGGGGTGGGGGTGGGGGGATGCTCAAGTGTGCTCCTGTGTCAAAAAACCTTCCCTTATCATTCTCCTGTGTAAAGATTGGGCCCTTTTTACAATGGCAGGTGTGAGTCCAGTTGCTAAATTCTCCCCTTCTATTAAAGAGGATCCTGGGCACTACAGTCAATAGACAAATGAGGAAGGGAGCTGCTGGCACAGGGAAAAGAAAAGCAGCAAGAAAAGAAGAAAAAGCAGCTTTTCCCCCTCAAGGTGGCTGCTCTGTTCCCCCCCCCCCCCTGTGCTAGCACAGAGGATCCTGCCTGGTCCCTGCAATCCAAAGGGAAATGAGGAAGAGACCAATCTGCATGAGGGAAAGACAAGTAGCAAGGAAATAAGGAAAAGCAGCTTTTCCTCCCTCAAGGTGGCTGCTCTGTTGCCCTTTTCTCCATTTCAGCACCACTCCATGGAGCCTGCCCCACCCCCCATCGCCCAGGTCCTCGCTTCTCCCAAGCATTCCTTTGCCTATTTAATTTCCCCTCCGTAGCATTTTTCCATCGTGTTTCTTGCCGTTTTGGACAGGAAAACAAAGTTTGTGGGACTAAAAAAAACTCCTTTCAATCAATCAATTCCAACTTTGCGAGATCTCTTCCCCCTCCCCAAGTTGTAATTGATTGAAGTTTTTTTTAGTCCCACAAACTTTGTTTCTCTGCACACGATGGCAAGAAACGCGATGGAGCTGGAAATCAGGTAGGCAAAGAAATGTTTGGGAGAAGCGAGGACCTGGGCGATGGTGGGTGGGGCAACCTCGATGCCCTAGCACTGAAATGGAGAAAAGGGCAACAGCAGCCACGTTGAATGAAAGAAGCCTCTTTTCTTCTTTCCTTACTAGCAGGGGGGAGGGGGGAACACAGCAGGCAGCACGGGGGAAAGAAGCCTCTTTCCTTGCTGCTTGTCTCCCCCGTGCTGGCAGCTCTCTCAGCGATCGGGCAGGATCCTTTTTAGTAGCAGGGGGGAGGGGGGAACACAGCAGGCAGCACGGGGGAAAGAAGCCTCTTTCCTTGCCGCTTGTCTCCCCCGTGCTGGCAGCTCTCTCAGCGATCGGGCAGGATCCTTTTTAGTAGCAGGGGGGAGGGGGAAACAGAACAGCCAGCAGGAGTGAAAGAAGCCTCTTTCCTTGCCGCTTGTCTTTCCCCGTTCCGGCAGCTCTCTTTGCATTGGGCTGTTTTTCGCCCTTTGGAGGCTTCAGGGAATCCTCCGGAGATTAAAAAAAACTATCGAAAATCAGCTGGCCAGCGGGTGCATGCGCACTGGAGCTGACAGGGCAATGCCTCGCGTGCCCTCAGAAATGGCTCCGGGTGCCGCCTGTGGCACGCGTGCCATAGGTTCGCCATCACGGGCCTAGAGAGTTGCCCCTGCATGGCCCCATGGGAGTCTGACAACCAATCAGAATACAAGATCAAGATCAAAGGCCAGAGAGGGCATAAAACCAGGGACTCAGCATCTCAGTCCTTCCTTCTCTTCTTCTCCCCAACATTGAAGCATGTGTTCAACTTTTCTGTTCAGGACTCAAGCCATGTGGTCCTGTCCACCATTAAACCATCTTTCCAAACAGCCTCCATGTCTCCAGTGTCTTTTTCCCCACTTGGAGCCGAACCCAGAAGGACATTTCTTTCAACACAGTGACAGAACTAAGAGTTAAAAAAAACTTTTTTTCAGTTAAATTAATAGACATTCTATTCATGGAATAGAACCCAAGATTCCTGCTTTTTTCTGCTATGTCTTTAAAGAGAAACAGTGTAGAAAATAGGATATCACGTTTGGACATTCTCCCTTATTTATTTAATTTTTTTTATACTGCTTCCTATGCTGAAGCATCTGGAAGCAGTTTACAATTAAAGTAGTGACTTCTGGAGGACAAAATGGTGGATTGAAGATGGCTCTGTGAAAAATAGAACTCACAATTGTGACAAACAATGAAGCATTGGCTTTTTAAATCTCTCCAAATATTCCCACAAGTGCTCCAGACAGTTGCTCTTTGTGAGGAGACCTCAAAATAACAGTCTTGGGTGGGTTTTGAGTACTGGGAAGTGAGGTAGACATTTTGCTCAAACAATGGTGTGTTTCAAAAAAATTTAGAACCTCTTCTGTAGGTGTGGCCTGCTTTGTGGGAGTGGCTTGCCGGCCATGTGACCGGGTGGGAGTGGCTTGCCAGCCATGTGACTGAGTGGGAGTGGCTTGGCAGTCATGTGACTGGGTGGGCATGGCCAACTTGTAAAATGTGGTGAAACTCACTTAACAACGCTCTTGCTTAGCAACCAAAATGTTGGCTCAGAAATTCTGGCCTTTGAACCATGCAAGTCTTAAAGCTGTCAAGTTACAAGACCCTTGCACCCCTAACCCTTCAGAAAAAAACCCCAGGGGTGTCCAAACTTGACAGCTTTAAGACTTGTGGATTTCAACTCCCAAAATTCCTCCTCCAGTCATGTTGGCTTAGGAACTCTGGCACTGAAGTGTGCAAGTCTTTTTTTAAAATATTTGTTTTTACTTTTTTATTTCAAAACAAACACAACACAAAGAATCCTCCTTCTTTACATACTGTAGAAAGTGTATCAGTTGGTTACAAAAAACTTTCATGCATCTCTTCCACAGTCATCAATCATAATTCATATTAACTCAAGTATTTTAACTCAGATATTTATACATATTACCATCATCATACCTCCATTTTCATTTGACTACAATTGTTTAAATGTCCTTCATCATAAAATATATCAAGATTTAAAACATAACCACACACTGGTATTTCATTTGCTATTTCTAAAATCCTCCAATAACACTGAATCCTTATGGCCTACTCTAGCTAAACATTCATAATATCTAGTAACAAAAATTTCTAATCCTCCTTACCAAATCACTGTTTACCATTTACATCCAGTTTCCTTATGTTGTACCCATAAATATATATATTTTCCTTTGTATCCTGTATCATAACATTTCCCCCCCTAATAATCAAAATTTAACTAAATTTAACTTAGTTCTTTTTTATTAGCCTTTATATATAACCAAAAAGATTTCTAATCTTCCTTTCATGGGTACCATTCAAATATTCATATCCAATTATTACTTATCATAACAATACATATGTATATATTATTATAATTATCAATTATTTATTTGACTAAATCTATTGTCACTAAATTTCACTAAGTTTAACTAGTTTTAAATTATGCACTTCCATCTATCAACCTGTATCTTTCCAGTAGCAAAACAGTCTCATGTCTTCTGCCATTTGTGGTATCAGTCCTCTAATCATCTCCTTAAAAAGTGTGCAAGTCTTAAAGCTGTCAAGTTACAAAACCCTTTAGGAAAAAAAAACCCCAGGGATGTTCAAACTTGACAGCTTTAAGACTTTAAGGTTTAGATAGGACTCTTAGAGGTGGGCGGGGCGATTGGTGAGCCAGCCAATCAGTGAGCGGCGGGAGGGGCAAGTGTGGTGCACACGGGCGGGGGGAGGGAGCTGGAACCGGTTCTAAACAGCACAGTAGATTTGTGGAACCTCTTTTATAGAAGAGGTTAGAACTGGCAAGAACCCACCCCTGGCTCAAACTGTACCGTATATACTTGAGTATAAGCCGAATTTTTCAGCCCACTTTTTGGGCTGAAAAATCCACTTCGGCTTATACTCCAGTGAACAAAAAAAAAAAAAAGAACACCGAGGCTTCGGTGCTTCCGGGATCGCTCCCACCCCCTCCGCCACCTTCCTACTGGCTCCCACGGCCTCATGGCTCCTCAAAAGCATGGCGAAGAAGGAGGGGGCAGGGGTAACACACCCTTCCCTCCACCCTGCTGGCGCCCTTGCTTTATTTGAGTGCATCACTGCTGCTTTCCTTTCTCGTCCCCACTTATGCCATTCTGAGTCCTCGCTTTCCTTGCCCTGTGCGCGTTTTGTATTTTACGCCTGCCGCTGCAACGACACCACGTCCTCCCGCTCCGCCTGGAGCGCCCCGGGAAGCTGGCGGCGCTGCGCTCCGTCTGCCCACCGCTGCAACGCCACCGCGTCCTCCCGCTCCGCCTGGACCTTTTCCCTCTCCATGCTGGCCTCCTGCCTTCCTCCTGAGGAGGAGCTCAAAGGGCAGCGGGAAAAGGCTTGACTGAAGGGAAGCAGGTGCCGCAGGGGTGGGAGGCGCACCGGGGGCTTCGGGAAGGCGCCGGCTTCCCGGGGCGCTCCAGGCAGAGCGGGAGGACGCGGTGGCGTTGCAGCGCCGGGCAGACAGAGCGCAGCGCTGCCGGCTTCCCGGGGCGCTCCAGGCGGAGCGGGAGGACGCAGTGGCGTTGCAGCGGTGGGCGTAAAATACAAAACGCGCACAGGGCAAGGAAAGCGAGGACTCAGAATGGCATAAGTGGGGACGAGAAAGGAAAGCAGCAGCGATGCACTCAAATAAAGCAAGGGCGCCAGCAGCGTGGAGGGAAGGGTGGGGGACACAATTGCCCGGTCTTATCGGTGCTCCCGGGGAAGAAGGAAAGATGGGGCAGGTGAAGAGGGATCTACCTCCTTCTTCTTCTGGCTTCCCCCGAACTGGAAACAAAGGAGGAAGAGGAGGCAGCTCCCCGCAGACAGGTGCAGCCTTAAGAGCCGTAGCGATGCCATGGCTTCCCAACAGCGCCCTTCAATACCTCCTGTCTACCTGCTAGCGGCCGTTATCCACGCCACTTTCCTGGCCCGAATTGGGCCGGGCAGCGGCCAATCCAAAAGCAAGCTCCTAGGCAAAGCGTTCTGGGAAATGTAGTCTCCCTCTCGTTATCCCTCAACACGCTGCCTTTCTCCCTTCAAGAGAGAAGAGCTTTTTATTTGATGATCTGTATTACGAGAGGATGCATGAATAGCACCCCCCCCTCCACAGTGGGCGGCGACCCGGCGGCTCGTATCGGATTCGCACAGCCAGCACTGCCGTGAGAGAGAGTGAGTGAGCCTCTTTTCCACATGCCTCAATTAAAGCAATTTTATTGTTATCTACCTGTATTTTTATTTTTGAAATTTACCGTGAGCTGCTGCATTTCCCAGCCTCGGCTTATAGTCGAGTCAATAACTTTTTCCAGTTTTTTGGGGTAAAATTAGGGGTCTCGGCTTATACTCGAGTCGGCTTATACTCAAGTATATATGGTATGTTTTAAAAAGATACTAAGTTCACATAATTCTTTTTCTAATTGGAAAATTGTGCATTAACTACTATTAGAACCTTTGGATTGACACATCTGAAAACACTGGGTGAGTCTGCCTTCAATTGTTAATGAAAGAAAAAAAATAACTACAAGCTTAAGGAATTTGAAATAAACAGCAAAAAGCTGATTTTAGAAAGGATCCAGGTAAATTGGAAATGATATTTTGCAATTAATAAGAATTTTTCCCATAAGAAAGTCAATTTGTTTTGAACATAAAGAGATAAAAGATTTTTAAAATTGGACTATAAAGACAGCTAAAGATTTAATTAAAGGAGAAAATACATAAACCTGATTTAACAACTACAGAATGACGCAAAACATTTTAACACAGGAAATTCTGTGGGATTCTTTTGAAATATGAAATCAGAAATTAATATCAACAATTTTAATAGCAATGTTTGCTTCTATAGATAGGCTATGACCAAAAAATGTTTTGGAAAAAATGACAGAAGAGAAACAATTTTTATCTGACAAGACAGAGACACTGAAAGTGGATCGACAAATGACAAGCTACAAAAATGACATAGAAAAGATGTTTCATTGGAGTTCAGGGATTTCTGGTGGCAACATAGGTGCTGATGGACGTTCCTTTGGGAACGCCAGACCCGAGATTGCGTTAGGCTGCTAGAACAGCGTAAATCAGCTGTCTGGCAGTTTGAAAACTCTCCCCTCGGGAAAAGAGGGGGAGGTGAGCAACAGGGTAAGGGTAGAGCTCCCTTAGACCCACAGGAGTAATTCTGGGGGTTGAAAGGTGAGAGCACCCCTGCAGCCCGATAGTGCTCCGCTCCCGGGGCGTCTCTGCATCGGCAGAACAAAGCACCACAACCACTCCTGCTATCAACGCATTAATCTACATTTGAATAAGAAGCAGGCTGAGCGAAGACAGGAGTGATTATAATCGAAAGTACAAAACTTAACTCAGATTTATTATAATTTCCTTCTGTGAAAATTAAGGGGGATAAAAGTGAAGATGGCGCCTGAACATCAAAGGACATGGTGAAAGTGAAACTTAAGAAGCAAGTATCTGTTAAGTGCTTGCTAAAGTTGTAAAAAGAATCAAGAGCTTGAGACTAAACAAAACAGCGTTGGTTCGCTAACAAGCTATAAAAACTAACAAGTCTGGGGATTAGGTGGACTTTTTGGATAAGCAATTTGGCCGCTGAAAAGTTTGATTTGAGTATTTGGAAATGGCTTCAAAGCAAACTAAATTAACTGCCTCTAAGAGCGCTGGAAGCTCTCCAGCCCAGACACAAAAATTGCAATCTTTATTACCCCCAGCAGAAGCATTAACACTTGAAGCCCTCCAAAGTAACCTTCAAAATGCCTTAAAGGAACAAGCTTCTACTCTGGAAGGCAAAATTACTCAAACCCTTAAAGATGTGTCTAACGAAATGTCTGAAATTAAGGACTTAATCCAAACTCGCAACCAGCAAATAAGGGAAGATATAGTGGATACATTTAAGGGTTTGCTTGGTTACGTAACATCACTGGAGGATAGAGTGGAAGAAATCAATCAGTCCAATGTGAATTTGGAGAACAAGGTTGTAGACATTCAAAGCAAGATTGATAAGTCAGAGGCAGAAGTCACAATGACACAATATAGAGCTATGGAGTTTGCTTTGAGAATAAGAGGCTTGAAAGAAAGTAACCAAGAAAATTTAAAAGAGATATTTGCGGAAGCTTTTGTCCAATTAACTGGTGAATCCAAGACCGAATATGACTGGCAGATGGACAAAATTTACCGTGTAAATTCATGGATTGCCAGACGGAGACAACTACCAAGAGATATTGTAATCTATTTTGTTACCAGGAAAATAAGGAATGGGATATTACAAGCGACGTATAAAAACAAATTGCAGGTCGCAGGTCAAGAGGTGACAGTATTAAAGGAAATTCCCCCTAAAATGTTGAGATCTAGAAAGGATTATGCATTCCTAGTGGATGAACTCAGAACTCGCCAGATACAGTACAGATGGGAGGTTCCAGAAGGATTGGTGGTGAATTACTTAGGAGAAAGATATCGTCTTAGTTCAGTCTGGAAAGCAAGAGACTTTTACAGCAATGTATTAAAGGCTGGACACCCTCCATCTCCAGGATCTAGAGCAAGAAAAGAAGCAGGGGAAGATAAACAGGAAGATATCCAGGCACAAGCGGGTGCTGCTCAAACCCTGGACTTACTTGAGATAGAAGAAACCATGGAACAAAGACAAACCCGAGCGGTTACCAAACGTAAAAAGCAAGAATTAAAGATGCAACAAGCCCAGACAACAATTCAAGAAACTATAAGCATAAATACAGAAGCTGTGGGGGGAGCCAGACCAAAGATGAAATTCCAGCAGGATTTCCAGGTAGCTCTTAAAAAGATTCAGGGGGCTGAAGATGACAATTAAATTTCTAACCTGGAACATTAATGGTTTAAACTCACCACAAAAAAGGAAAAAAATATTCCACTATCTGAAACAATTTAAAAATGATGTGATTTGTCTGCAAGAAACACATATTAGAACACAGGACCAGAAATATCTGATGAATGCAAGATTGGGACTACATTTTGTGGCATCTGCTCCGGAGAAGAAAAATGGTATAGTTATATACTTAAGAAAAGATTTAAAGGCTGAATTAATTGAAGCAGATCCTCAAGGAAGATATATTGCAATTGAACTATTAATAGAAGGAAAGAAAATACTTTTAACAGGAGTATATGCCCCCAATCAACAACAAGAAAATTTTTACAAGTTGCTTCATACCAAATAAATACAATGGGATTATAGATCGTGTATATTACTGGGTGATTGGAACGGAGTATTGGACCTTCTGTCTGTTTGTGAAATAAACCTTGTTTACCTTGTACTGTTCCGGAGCGTGTTCTGTGTGGGCAAAGGAGGAAGGGGGGTCAGAACAGTTTGACTGCTGCCCCAAACGAACCTCCATTAAACTATAATGGAGCACCTCCAGGTGGAGAATGCCCTCTTCGCACAACAACTTGCTTTGTTAACAGCGCAGGTTGCTCAACTTTCTGCTCCTGTCAACCCCCCACCCCCCCAGCAGCAACGGAGGAAATGCCCAGTGGCCATGCCGGACAAATTTGATGGCAATCAAAAACTTTTGCGGCGTTCCTGGGCCAATGCCGACTGTTTATCGGCTTGAGAGCGGAGGACTTTCCTACCGACCAGACGAAGGTGGGATTTATTATCAGCTTGCTCTCAGGCACAGCAGCAAGGTGGGCTACTCCTTTGCTGTCTCAGCCGAGCCCCCTGCTGAACGACTTTCAGGGCTTTTGTAACCATCTTCAGCTGATGTTTGAGGATCCCATCAAGGGGGAAACAGCCACCAGACTCCTGAAGGAGTTGCACCAAGGGCGTGGTTCTTTACTGGATTATGTTACCGAGTTCCTGCTGCTCAGTCAGGACTCTGAGTGGAAAGAGCCAGCCCTTATGGATGCTTTTCAGGACGGCCTGTCAGATGACCTGCAGGACGAGCTGGTGAGGGTGGACAGGCCTCCAACGTTTGACGCATTGGTTCATTTGTGCCTCCGTATTGACGGCCGGCTGCAGAGGCGGAGGCCTCGCTGAGCGTCCCGGGAGGTTACGAGAGTGCCAGTTCCACAGGAGACTCCTGTCACACGGAAGGAGCCCATGGAGTTGGGTGCAGCCAGACCCCGCTTGTCACGCACGGAGATGGATAGACGGCATGCAGGGGGTTGTGTTTTTACTGTGGGGATCCGGGACATCTGGCTATGGTTTGCCCGAAGAAGGGAGGTAGAGGGGCTGCACGGTCTACGGCCTCCCCTCAACGACAGACCTCCGTATCGGGAAACAGGGGAAGCCCGATCTGAGGAAGACTTCGGGTCGGGCACAGGCCGGAACAGAGGCGGAGGGCCCTCCACGGCATATGATTTTAGCAGCGCACATTCTCTTCTCGGGTAGTCCGCAGGGGATTCCAGCCCATGCCTTGGTCGATTCCGGGGCTACCACAAACTTTATGGATGCAGCGTTTGCTATGAAATACAACGTCCCTCTGTGTCCGGTAGACCCTCCGATGCGAGTAGAGACCATTGACGGTCGGGTGCTTTTGTCTGGACCTATCAAGGCCGCCATGCAGCCTTTGCGCCTGATCCTCGGGGAGCATGAGGAGGCCATCCAATTCTACGTGGCTTCGGGTCTTCATTTCCCCGTGGTGTTGGGCTTGGCTTGGCTGCGGGCGCACGACCCTCAAATCTACTGGTCGCAGAACCGTATCTTGTTCCCGTCCTTGCAATGCGCCGACCACACCCGTCATGTTTGTGCGGCTCAGGTGCCCAGTTCGGCCGAGGTGACAGTGCCGCCGGATTTAGCGGAGTTCGTGGATGTTTTTAGCGAACAGGAGGCGGATCAACTGCCACCGCACCGGTCTTACGACTGTCCCATTGACCTGTTACCTGATGCGAAACTCCCGACGGGCCGTTTATACTCCATGTCTGAGCCGGAGTTGGCTGCATTGCGGGACTTTATTGAGAAGCACCTTGCCCGGGGGTTTATCCAGCCTTTGTCTTCGCCCTTGTCTGCCCCAGTTTTGTTCGCAAAAAGAAGACCGGAGATCTGAGACTTTGTTGCGATTACCGGCGCCTGAATGCCATCACGATACGTAACCGTTACCCGTTGCCTCTGATTCCTGAGTTGTTGGAGTGGCTCCGGGAGGCAGCGGTGTTCACAAAACTGGACTTGTGTGGGGCGTACAATCTGGTCCGAGTCAGGGCGGGGGACGAATGGAACACAGCCTTTGGCACCCGATACAGACATTTCGAGTATACGGTCATGCCGTTCGGGTTGACCAATGCCCCGGCTGTCTTCCAACATTTTATGAATGATATCTTTCGGGACCTTTTGGATCAGTTTGTCGTCATTTACCTGGACGACATCTTGATCTACTCCACGTCTCGGAAGGATCATCAACATCATTTGCATCAGGTCTTGCAGCGACTTCGAGAACATCGCTTATTTGCCATGCTGGAGAAGTGTCATTTCTGGCAGACTACCATCGAGTTCCTGGGGCACCATATATCCCCTGAAGGAATTGCGATGGAGCCAGGCAAGGTGGAGGCGTTACGTAGTTGGCAATCTCCTCAAAGGATGAAAGACGTTCAGAGACTCCTCGGGTTTGCCAACTATTACCGGTCCTTCATCCCCGGCTTTGCTTTCTTGACTGCGCCCCTCACTCGGCTCCTGCAAAAGAAAGTGCCGTTTCACTGTGGGCCCACGGAACAACAGGCGTTCGTGGCCCTGAAGCGCGCTTTTACAAGGGAGCCAATCCTGAAACACCCTGATCCCCATCGCCCCTTTGTAGTCGAGGCGTATGCGTCTGACATCGCGGTGGGGGTGGTGCTATTGCAGGCTCACGCCCCTGCGCTCACGCCCCTTGCGCTTATTACTCTCGGAAACTCAATCCTTCCGAACGCAATTATACCATCTGGGAGAAGGAGTTGCTGGCTATGAAGGCGGCGTTCGAAGCGTGGCGACATCACCTGGAGGGGGCCAGGCATCAGGTCGAAGTCCGGACGGACCATCGGAATTTGGAGTTTTTGACAACAGCGCGTAAGCTGAATCAACGCCAGATCCGATGGTCTCTCTTCTTTGCCCGTTTCCATTTCAAGGTCACGTATATCCCCAATGCCTTGAACCAAAGGGCGGATGCCCTGTCTAGAAAGCCGGAATACTCAGACCCTGCAGATTCACTTCCCCCCCGGAAGGTCCAACCCGTCGAGTCCTTCACTGCAATCCAGGAACCCGTGGATTTACGGTCTTTGATACAGGATGCGCAGCGGAACGACGAGTTGGTAGAACAACCGCGGGCAGAGGTAGGGCCGACATCCTCATGGACCTTTGACGAGGACCTTTTGAGGTATCGGGATCGGCTCTACGTTCCTGCAGGACTCCTCCATGGACTGGTTCTTGCCCAGTGTAATGACACTCCAGCAGCAGGACATTTTGGCCTGTTCAAAATATTGCACCTGGTTTCCCGTACTTTTTGGTGGCCTCGCCTACGACACGACGTGCAGACGTACGTCACGTTGTGTGTGCAGTGTCGACAGGCCAAATCAGCAACGGGAGCTTCTCCAGGCTTGCTACAGCCATTGCCGACCCCGGACAGACCCTGGGGGGCTGTGTCCATGGACTTCTTGACGGAATTGCCTCCATTGTCCGGTTTTACTACGGTCCTGGTGGTGGTGGACATGCTCACCAAGATGGTGCATTTCATCCCCTGTCAGAGATTGCCGACAGCCCGCGCCACCGCCCGCATGTTCATCCAACACGTGTTCCGTCTGCACGGCCTACCTGACCGGGTCGTCTCAGATCGTGGGACACAATTCATGGCCCAGTTCTGGAAAGGGCTGATGGCCGCTCTGGACGTCCAAGTTTGTTTATCCTCGGCGCATCATCCCGAAACCAATGGAGGGACGTAGAAGGTGATTGGGGTTCTGGAACAATATCTGCGCTGCTTCGTGAACCAGCAGCAGAACAATTGGGCGGAGTACCTAGCTGTGGCAGAGTTTGCGTTTAACAACTCGCAGCACACCTCCACACGGACGACACCTTTCATGGCGAACGTCGGGTACCACCCTTGTTTTTTCCCTCTCACCCCAGTGGACTCTCCGGTCCCCGCAGCGCAGGATTTCCTCTCTGAGCTTCAGGCGGTTCACCAGATGGTGCGCCGCTACTTCAATCAGGAAGGAGGATTACAAGCGAGTAGCAGACAGGTGTCGACGTGCGTTGCCGGACTTGGCTGTGGGTGACTGCGTGTGGTTGTCCACGTGGCATCTTCCGTTCCACTGGCCAACGAGGAAGTTGGACCACTGGTATCTTGGGCCGTTCCTGGTGGAGGCTGTTATCAACCCGGTGGCTTATCGTCTGACCCTCCCGCACTCGCTGCGTGTACACCTGGTGTTCCATTGCTCGCTCCTGATCCCTGAACGGTCGGCTTGTCCTCTCCGATGTCTCTCTTCGCCCCTGCCGTCGGCGCGTGAGGTGCACGCACAACCATTGCACAGAGTGACCCAGATCCGTGACTCGAGATGGCTCAAGGGACGGTTCCAGTATTTGGTCGACTGGACGGACGAGGACTCGGACAGGGGGACTTTGACTGATGCAACGGCTGTGCGTGCTCCTGCTTTGGTGCGGGCTTATCATGTACAATTTCCCTCACGGCCGCATCCCGAGCGTCAGACCCGGGGGAAGGGCCCTGCGGTGAGGGATAGTGTTGTGGCCCAGCAGGAGCCGTTGCTGCTGCCACCAGACTCCGAGAGTGAGGGTCCCTATGAGTCGGCTCAAGAAGAGGTGGAGGACCCTGGACAGGGTTCCGACTTTGAGCAGGGATCGGAGAGTCTGGTTGGCCACCAGGAGGTGCTTGAGGCATGGAGCAGCGGTGAGTGCCAGAGGAGGGGGGCTCCCGATGCCATGCCTTGGAGCAGTGGGGAGGAGTCACGAGACAGTGAGTCAGAGCTGAACAGGGAGTTCCTGGATGCTCGTTATCGCCGCGCCCATAGACGCAAGGAGCGTGGGCGTAATTATCGGCGGTGAGGGCTCTCAGCTGTTGATCAGGAGACACCTCTCCAGGCTATAAAAGGGTTGACTGTGCATACGCCCTTTGCAGCAGTCAACAAAGGACTTATGCCAGAAGTTCTAGTCTGGAATCCTAGCAAGCTGGATAGCTGCTTTCGTGTTTTGTATTTGTGAGTTTTGTCTTGGTGGTTTACTGCCATGGAACCTTCTGTCTGTTTGTGAAATAAACCTTGTTTACCTTGTACTGTTCCGGAGCGTGTTCTGTGTGGGCAAAGGAGGAAGGGGGGTCAGAACAGGACACTATGAAGGACAAGAAGAGACTCTTGCAAAATACTCAAACACGGGCAAGATTGCCTAAATCTTTTTTTGACATGATAGAGGATATGGAACTGAGAGATATCTGGAGAGAATGGAATCTTAAAGAACGGGACTTTACATTTTTTTCCCGATAGGCATCAATCCTTTTCTAGAATTGATTTTATACTAATTACAAATGATTTCCTTTCCAGGGTGAAGAAGATGAAGATATGTCCGAGAACTCTAACAGATCATAATCTGGTTTGGATGGAATTGGAATATGGAGAGGGATCTAGGAGGTCTTGGAGGTTAAATGAAAATCTATTTAGATATGAGAGAAATGTTACAGAATGCAAAAAATTATTGAAATAATATTTTGCTTTTAATATGCATAAGGGGACATCTATGGAAATGGTTTGGGACGCAAGTAAAGCATATATGAGAGGTGTTTTAATAAACTTAAATAACCTACATAGACATAGACAGGGAGAAAAGCGAATGGAATTGGAAGAAGAGATAAAAAAGAAAGAGCAGGTACTAATATCTAACCCAGATGATAAGAAGACAAAAGAAGCAATTACTTTACTGCGAGGGCAGATTAACATGTTGATGTCAGATCAAGTAGCCACTAATCTGCTATACGCTAAACAAAATACTTTTTGTAATGCAAATGAACCAGGCAGGTGGTTAGCATACATGTTAAGGAAGAAACAAATGTTTTGTACTATAGAGAAAATAGAATACAAAGGTAAATAAGTCTATCAATAAGACACGATTAAAAAGGCTTTTTTAGAATTCTATACTAGACTGTATGCTGGTGATAAAATACAAGGTTTAGATATAGATAGATATTTTGAGAAAGGGAAAATCCCTATAGTTACAGATGAGCAAAGGGAAAGACTGAATCAACCGGTAACCATGGAGGAAACTCTCCTGGCTATTAAGCAGTTAAAAATTGGCAAGGCCCCTGGTACAGATGGATTGACAGCGGTTTATTACAAAAAGTTACAATTAGAAATGGTAGAACCTCTTAAGGAATTATTTAATAAAATTCAATTGGAAGGAAGGGTACCACCATCTTGGAGAACAGCCTTTATTTCCCTGATTCTGAAAGACGATCAGGATCACACTCAGCTAATAAACTATAGGCCTATATCATTACTTAATACAGATTATAATTTTTTTGCTAAAATATTAGCAAACAGGCTGATGTCAGTTATACAACAAACGATTCACAATGGTCAATCTGGTTTTATACAGGGGAGACAAATAAAAAGTAATGTAAGACAAATTGTTAATATATTGGAATATTTGGGGAAGAATAACCAAGTCCCCGCAGTGCTTATATTCTTAGACGTGGAGAAAGCATTTGATCGAGTGAATTGGCAATTTCTAATGAAAATAATACAAAAGATGCAGCTTGGAGAGTATTTCACACAATCTATCAAAGCAATATACCAGAAACAGACAGCACAAATTATAGTTAATGGTAGCTTAACAGAATCCTTTAAAATTGAAAAAGGAACAAGACAGGGGTGTCCCCTGTCTCCATTATTGTTCATCTTAACCTTGGAGTTGTTGTTGAACAGAATACGTGGGTCAGATGATCTACAAGGAATTAAGATTAGGCATTATGAATATAGAGTATGAGCATTTGCGGACGACTTGGTTGTGACTTTAACCCAACCGGGGAAATCAGCTATAGGTTTAATGAATATAATTAATCAATATGGTCAAGTATCTGGGTTTAAAATAAATCTAGGGAAAACAAAGATGATAGTTAAAAATATGACCATAAATCAAAAAGAAGAATTAGAAAGAGGAACAGGATGTGAGATAGTAAAAAAGGTTAAATATTTAGGAGTTCATATTACAACCTCAAATGGGAAACTATATAAGTATAATTATGAACCATTATGGCATAAAATACATACAGAGATGACTAAATGGAAAAAAACTATAACTGTCTTTGTTGGGAAGGATAGCAGCAGTAAAAATGAACGTTTTGCCCAAGTTTCTATTTCTTTTTCAAATGATGCCAATACTCCAAAAAGATGCAAATTTGGAAGAATGGCAGAAAGGTATTAATAATTTTGTTTGGGCAGGGAAGAAACCGAGAATAAAACTTAAAATAATGCAAGATATACGTGAAAGGGGAGGTTTTAAAATGCCCAACTTAAAATTATACTTTGAAGCAGTAGTTTTATCAACAATCAGCGATTGGATTAATTTAACAGAGGATAGAATACTGAATATTGAGGGATATGATTTGGTATATGGTTGGCATGCTTACTTAATATATGATAAGAAGGTGGACAAGATTTTTAAAAGCCATATTTTAAGGAATGCTCTACTGCGTGTCTGGAAAAAATATCAATATAAGTTAAATGATAAGATACCTATGTGGGTAGTGCCCAGACACGCAATAGAGAATATAAGTATAGAACAAAAACAGGATGTAATTACATATAGAGAGCTTCTTAACATAGAAAGACGTGTACTACAGTTAAAGCCTTTGAATGTACTAAGAGAGGAAAGGGTAATTCAAACCTGGTTTCAGTATGGACAGTTACAGGCCAGATGGAAAAAAGATCAGAAAATTGGTATCATGCAAAATGAGGATAATTTGGTAAAACAAATTAGGGACCAGGGTCAAATGCATTAAAAAAGGTTGTATAATATACTGATAGAAATGGATTCTGAAACAGAGTTAGTTAAAGATTGTATGATAAAATGGGCACAAAACTTTGAAGAACCAATAATGATGGAAACATGGGAAAAGTTTTGGGTAAGGAATGTAAAATTTACACAAGCTCAAAACTTGAGAGAGAATTTCTATAAGATGTTTTATAGATGGCACCTAGATCCTAAAAAGTTAGCTTGTATGTATCCGAATTTACAACCTAAATGTTGGAGATGTGACTGTGCTGACGCTACGTATTACCATATATGGTGGACTTGCAAAAAATGTTAAAGCATTTTGGATAAAAATATGGTGGATTATTCAAAATATTCTTAAAAAGAGGATAAAGTTCACTCCCCAGCTGTTCTTGTTAGGGATAATTACAGACTGTACAGTTATAGAGACTAATTTGATTCTGAATTTAACAACAGCAGCAAGATTGCTGGTGGTGCAGTACTGGAAGAAGGAAGAGTTGCCTACTATTCAAGAATGGACGTTAAAAGTAGTAAACTTAGCAGAGATGGCCAAAATCTCAGCATATCTCAAGGACCATTCAGATGAGAAATACAAGTTGGAATGGAGAAGATCGATTGAATATATTCAAAATAAATATCGGACTAAGAAATTCCAATTAGCTTATGAGTGAAAGAACAAGGATTGGTATAATTTATCTAAAGTTAGCTTAACAAAAGAAGAGTTAAAGTACAAGAGGATGATGATGTTAAAGTTAGTTAGCTTATGTTAGCCTATGATTGTTAAATGTTTATACCCTGCATTTTGCTCTGGGAGGTTGTGGGGAGGGAGGGTTGGAGGGGGGGTGGGATCGGGGTGGAGGGAGGGGAGGGGAAGGGGATATATTTGTAAAATTTATTAAAACTCTCTAATATATATAAAAAAGAAAAAGACGTTTCATTGGATATAAAAATGTAATCTGTTGATGTTTTAAGAGTCAAAAGAGAATTACAAATAATAAATCAAGAAAGTGGTCTGGATAATTGTGTCATATAAGATTTACAAAAGAGGTTAGTTAAAGCTTGGATGAATCTTGTGGGAAGAGGTAAAGAAATAAGTTCTACAAGAGTACTTGAGTGGATTAAAATTAAGACTGTTAGAAGTTTAAAAAAATGAACATGAAGTTGGTTTATTTGATCAAGGTTAAAACAGATATGTTATTTCTGGCAACTTTTAATGGACTTTTCCTGACACCATGACTGAAATAATGAAATAAATGTATGGATTTATTTATAGATAAGAAATGGAACACAGAACAAAGATATCATTGGTTGTAAAGTAAGAGGTGAAAAATTGCTAAAATTGTTTATATTTGTTGTGATGAAAGTTGGAAGTCGCTTCTTTTTATTTATTTATTTTTACATTTTTTCTTTTCCTTGGCACTTTTACTCTCTACGTTTTTGCTTTCTTCCAGTTTGCATTAGTTTTTATTGTTGCAATTATAATCTTTAATAAAATTACTTTAAAAAGTACAACAAAAGCAGCAAAATGTATATAATGATAAATAATATATTAAAGGAATGTAATGCATTCTTTATAAAACCTTAAAAGTTACTATAGGAGGTGTCTCTTAAATGTCCAGAGGGAGAACATTCTAGAGTGGAGGCAGCATCATTAAAAAGGCCCATCTGTGAGCAGTTGCCACGCTTCTCAATAAATGCATGATAATCTCAGTGTCTGAACAGATCTATAACTGAGATTCTCTATCAGGTATCTTTGTCCCTAATAACTAAAATTTTGAATTTGGCCCAGTAGCTAACTGGCCACCAACTGGGACTTTCCTTAGACACAAAATATCCAAATTGGCTGTCACAATCTTTCTACAGCAGGTACATGATTTGGGGCAATTCTACAAGATGCTTGTCAATGTGTAAAGCATTTCCGTTTCCATGACTACTATCAACTCGGGAAGGGAGGAGAATTCCATGCATACTTTTGGCCTGTCAAATGTCATATTCTTTGCAGCTGGCCTGTGAATGCGCATGTCTATAACCTGCTGTAACATCTTGTTGGTGAATGTGATTAATGACTTCAGGCAGAGGGGAGGGGACACAGGGGTAAAGTTCAGACACCATTAAGTGGAATTTAGTTTCGACTCCACAGAAAGTCATGCCAAGATGTTGATCCTAATAAATGAATGGGGTTTTTTGAACTTTGTCTCGAGGCTCGTAAATTAATTAGGTCATCTCTTGGGAACTTCACAGAGAGCCGAAACTGACTTTTAAAATCTATCAAGATTTCCGGGCTTCCTGAATCCCGGGCTCTCCAGTCACTTCCAGATATTTGGAGTGCTTGGAGGGAAAATCAGGGAACCATGGCAGAAGGTGGATTATCGGAAAAAAGCCTGATTTCAGCTGGAGGGGTTCAGCCAGCCCCCGACATCAGGGCTCCAGACTTTCAACTTGCGATGCCTTTCCCAGTGGCAGAAGCAAGAAAGGATGAGTACTGGTGGAAGTTAGCCCCTAAAGCCCCTAAAGCAGCTGAAGTTGAGTTCCCTTACCCCAATTCCCAGATAAAGGGAAGGGTCTCAAGCGAACTGGCAAGGGTGGACTGGATGTGGGAATGGGCACAAGCCAGGATCCCCAATAGAAGGAGAAGGAGCCCAAAACAGCAACCAGTTCCTCTCCCACGCAGCAGGCAGGCTGCCAAGAACAGGCAACCCCCTCCTTCTCTCCAAATGAGGGGTGAAGAAGATGACCACCCATACCACCCATACAGAGGCCGACAGGAGGTTGGAGGAGTAGAGCTGAATGACCCACCCCAATTCAGGGGAAAGTTTGACGGGGACTCAGACTAGCTAGCCCTATTCCTTGATTCAGCTGATATCCACCTAGAGCGCTATGGGCACCTCTACCCATCCTCCAGAACCATGGTGAATGCCATCGCAGAGGGTCAAGAGGGAGAAGCAAAGGAATGGCTAGCAGCCCTCCACAAGAGGAGAGCCCCCCAACTCCAAGACATAGATGACTTTCTGCAACTGTTAGAGGCCGGGTTTGAGGAGGGGGAGGAGGACCCATATGCGGAAGATGAACTCAGCAACCTAAAGCAGAGGGGCCGCCCCATCAAAGAGCACATCCATGAATTTAGGAGGGTCATTGGAAGGCTACCCCCTCTACCAGAGTGGCTGCTGGTGCATTTTTTCAGAACAAGCCTGGACAAGCAAATGCCCAGGTAACCGCATACTGGGACATCCCAAATCGACTCTTGAGTGGTTCTGAGTAGCAACAAAAGTCAACAGTGGACTACGTGCCAACGACATGAGAAAGCAACCAGACACAAAAGAGAGAGGTCAACCTGACTTGAAACCACCCTGCCGACAGGGAACCACAGCACCACAGCGGGTCCTGAGACCAATGTTCCCTCTAATTTTTTTTCAGTGTGAGCAGAAAAGTATAGTGTTTGAGCAGCACATTTTCATGCCTGAACACCTGAATTTTTTTCATAGATGTCACCCAAGACAACAACGAAATCAGTGTTATTTGAAACTCAATTCTAACATGTAAATATCCATTAAGTAAAGAAATCTCCCTATACAGGTAGTCCTCAATCTATTACCATAATTGAGGCCAAAGTTTCTATTGCTAAGTGAGACATTTGTTCTTGTTTGTTCTTTTGTAATATGTTCGCAACAATCTCTGTGATTGTTTCCCCTAAATCCTCCTCCTTTTCTTCTACTATATTTTGAAAGCGCAGAAAGAAGCCAGCTTTTTCAAGTTCCAGAAACACTATTTTCCCCCTAATTGTCTTTTTAGTGTAGTCAGCTTCTCATCTACCATCTCTATTCTCTTCTCTGTTTTTTCTACCTTTGTTTCTACTTTTTGAATTTTTTGTTCATTTTATGTTATTTCACTTTGTATTTTCCCTATTCTATCATCTATTCTTCTAATCTCACTCTTCATTTCTCCCATTTCTAGTTTAATTTCTTCATGATTTCTCCTAGTTTCTTCGTGATTTTTTGTAATTGTTTCTTGTGTTTTTGTAATTGCTTCTTGTGTTTTCAGCATTGTTTCTTGTATCATTGCTAATGCATCTTGCATACACTGAAGGTTCGTTGTTGAGCTCGCTTTCTCTATACCCAGTGTGCTCTCAATTGTGCGCTGATTTGAGGGTGAAGATGTTGCTGATGTTGGATTGGATACTGCCTTTCTATTCATTTTACTAATTGTTGTTGTACTTGTCATTTTTTATTTTAATTTCCTTACAATTTTTTCCCACAATAACATATACTTCTCTCTGCCCACTGCTTGTTTCCACTCTCTTATACCAGCCCCTTCAATCTTTGAACTTTCCCACTTCCATGCACATTTCAATTCAATTCAATATCATTCAATCCTACAATCTAACAACTTAATTTCTATATATTCGGGTTAGTATGCAAGTCAATCCACACAATATTCATGCAATATTGAATACATTTAACCTAACATGTTCTTAATTTGATTCAGTATGCAACCTTATATCGTCTCTTTAATCATTTCAAACTAGCATCCCCCACTTCAAAACTATATTACTATTTTTTTTTACTATTCTCTATGTATACAATATGTTTAGGCTAATAAATCCTTAATTTTAATTCTTATATAATATTATGTCATCTATTTATAACATTGATAATTTCAAAGTATCACCAATAGTTCACCAATAGTTCATAACAATATTTTATCTCACCACAGTTCAGATTATATTTATATTTCTTCTTTCAATGTTGTCCTTCTATTTTTTAAATCCAATTTCAGAGATCACAAAAAACAAAATCTGTTAGATTCGGGCAACGAGAGAACAGACTCCGGACGATTGTGACAACAGCTCTTTATTTAGTGATAGTAGTGATCCAGCTTAGCTTGCGGTCTCAGGTATCCCCTTTTATTAAGGTGACCAACTTTTTTACAATGAAAAGGAGGACAAATAAATTGGAAAAAAAATATCGTAAATAAAAGAAATATTTTATTCATTGCAACAATAATACACTAAAATATGATATATGCATAATAAAAACATTTGCAACATTTTATATTGTAATTATGCTTACATGCCTGTTAATTATTATTTAAATGAGTACTTTTCCATTGAATTAATATTTTTTGTCAATGTATCATCTTCTAAAAATATACTGGAAATATCTGAACACGAAATATCCTTCATAGTGAATTTTACGGCAAGTGCTGCAGCTAGAGTATCAACATTCAATCTCGATTTCTCACTTGTCGAAAAATCATTGGCAATTGAAAAAAACTCTTTCAACTGCTGTATTAGTTCCAGGGCAGCACAATGTAAATTGAACAAGTATAAATAAATATTCACATGGAATATGTTCATTTTTGAAATGGCTGAAAATATCCACCCATCTTTTATCAATTTCAACATGTTGATTTTCCCATTGTATTAATTTTTCAGAATTTAAATATACATTCAGTCTTCTAATTTCTTCAAAGAGACAATTGTCGTCTATTTTAATGTCTAGCATTTCTTTAGATAAAAATTCAACGCAAGATTCAATATCTGTTCAATATACTTGCGATGAAGTAAAAAAAAAACACCATTAAAAACTGTTTAATAAAATACATCACATAACGCGCCACAGATTAGCCTTCAAATATCAAAAAGGAGGACATGTAGGAGGACACTTTTCGAGGGAGGACAGAACTTACAAAAGAAGGACTGTCCTCCCTAAAGGAGGACGGTTGGTCACCTTACTTTTATAGGGATCGGGTACACCTCCCGTCCAATCAGAACAACCCCTTGTTCCCGCCCTAGCAGCGGACCTGAGTGGAGACTTACAACGATATATGCTAATATCTAACACCCCTCCCCTCTTAGACGGAGTGTTCCGGTTTGTGACAAAGTCTTTTAAATGTGCCGGTTTCTGCCTTACTCGGGTGGATCGTCGGAGTTCGGGTTGAGTTGGAGTGGGTGTGAGATCGGCTTGTTCCGCTTGTTCCGTTTTGCAGTCGGGGGATGGAAGGCTCCCCTCGCTCGGATGCTGTTCCGTTCTGTCGTTGATCTCTGGTTCCGCTTCAGGCTCCGTGGTGCTGTATTCCTCTGTGTTCGGATTCTCGGGTTGCTGATTTTCTGATGGAATGTAGTCTTCGTTAGCAGATCGCAGGTTGGAATGTGTTAGGCGACCCCGGAGTTGGTCTATGTGTCTTTTCCAATTTCTACCATCCTCTAGTTCCAACAAGTATGATCAAGGACCCGTAATACCAATTACCTTTGCCAGAATCCACAGCGTTCCCCCTGCATAGTTGTGGGTGTATACTGAATCCCCTATACTAAAATTCCGAATTTTGCTTGTGGAGTCTGGGGGTGATGTGGCAGAGTAGTTTGGGTGAAGTCGGTCCAGGTGAGACCGTAAACGGCGGCCCATGAGGAGTTCAGCGGGGCTCCTACCCGTCGTGGCGCTAGGGGTGATATGCTGGATTAGTAGGCAATGATCAATTCGTGTTTGCCAATCACCTGGGCCCATCCTAGCGAGGGCCTCTTTTGCAGATCGCACCATTCTCTCCGCCTGTCCGTTCGAAGCCGGATGGAATGGCGCGACTAGGGCATGCCGAATTCCCTGACCTGCTAAGTACGTTTCGAATTGCATGGCCGTGAACTGGGGCCCGTTGTCGGAAACCAGGAGGTCGGGCAGGCCATGAGTGGCGAAAAGCCGCCGTAGTACCTTAATGACTGCCTCTGCCGTGATTGAAGTCATTAGGACTACTTCCAACCATTTGGAGTATGCATCCACAACTATTAGAAACGTTTGCCCTTGGACTGGCCCTGCGAAATCAATGTGTATTCGCGACCAGGGTGCTTTCGGTTTGTCCCATTCCGTGGCGGGCGCTTCAGGGGGTGCTGGTCTGGATTCTTGGCACGGATCGCAAGTGGCTACCCATTCCTCTATCTCTTTGTCCATGTTTGGACACCAAACGTAACTCCTAGCTAACGCTTTCATCCGTACGATCCCCGGATGCCCAACATGTAACGCTTCTAAGACAGTTCTCCGCAACGCGTATGGAACAACAACTCGATCCCCCCACAATAAACAACCTTGTAAAACCGACAGTTCATCACATTTTGACCAAAATAATTTGAATTCGGGTCCCACATTTCCCTTGGGCCATCCCCTCCATACCCAAGTCTGTACCTGTCTGATTACATTGTCCTTAGCAGAAAACCTAGCAATGTCCACAGAAGAAACTGGTCCTGAGTCCAAACAGTCAATCAATAAAACCATTAACTCGGGAGTGGGGTCTGTTAATAGTTCGGGAAGTGGGCAACGGCTGAGTGCGTCAGCGTGCCCTAGTGAGGAACCCGGTCGGTGTATCAGTTTGTAGGAATACGCAGCCAGGAAAACAGTCCACCTGGTCATGAGCGGGGAGAGTGAGACCGGTGTGGGGCGGTTTCCCGCCAAAAGACCCAGCAGTGGTTTGTGGTCTGTGATGAGTTCGAAATCGCGGCCGTAGAGATACTCGTGGAAACGTTTGACTCCTGCCACAGCGGCTAACGCTTCCCTGTCCATCTGGCTGTAGTTTCTTTCAGCCGATGATAAAGTCCTTGAGTAGAATGCGATGGGTGCTTCGTTTCCGTTTGGCATTCTGTGGCTGAGGACTGCGCCGACGCCGAAAGGTGATGCATCGCAGGTTAAAATCAGTGGTAGAGTCTGGCTGTATTGGATGAGTAACGAGTCGGTCGTGAGCAGGCGCTTGACTGAGGCGAAGGCTGCTGCCTTGGGGCGTCCCCATGTCCATTTCGCGTTCTTGGCGAGGAGTCGATGTAGCGGCTCAGCGACGGTAGCTTTCTGTCTTAGAAAAACGCTGTAGAAGTTAAGAAGTCCGAGGAATGCCTGCAACTCGGTCTGATTTCGTGGTGTGGGGGCGTCCTGGATCGCCTTAATTTTCTTCGATGTTGGGTGTATACCCAGTCCATCGATTCTATACCCCAGGAATTCTACGCTAGGCACGTTAATTTGGCATTTTTCCTTTTTTAGGCGGAGGCCCTTTTCCCTGATTCTGGCCAAAACAGTTCTAACACGTTTTAATAGTTGCTCCTCGTTTGCAGCCGACACCAAGATGTCGTCGAAATAGGGGACGACTCCTGGTATTCCCTGCAAAAGCCGTTCCATGACGCTTTGGAACAGACCTGGAGCGATGCTTACGCCGAATTGTAACCGGTTGCATTTGAAAGCACCCCTGTGCGTCACTATAGTTTGGGCCTCTGCCGTGGCGCTATCCACAGGCAACTGCTGATACGCTTGTTCCATGTCTAATTTTGCAAATATTTTTCCTGGCCCCAACGAGTGCAACAGGTGTTGGACTACGGGCACAGGATACGCGCTCTGTTGTAGGGCGACATTAATTGTGCATTTATAGTCCGCACAGATATGGACTGACCCGTCTGGTTTAACTGGGGTCACTATGGGGGTTTCCCAACGCGCGTGATCCACCGGTTCAAGGATCCCTTGTTCTACGAGTTTATCAATCTCTTTATCAATCTTGGGACGGAGCGCAAAAGGCACTCTTCTAGGTTTGATTCAGATTGGCGCCACGTTTGGGTCTAGATTGAATGATATTGGTTTACCCACATACTTACCAAGACCAGGGCTGAACACATCCTCAAACTCCTTAAAAATCTGTTCAGCGCTGCTGTTCTCCACGACGTTGATTCCAGTGACTTCTAACCCCAGAGCTTCGAACCAATCCAGTCCCAGGAGGCTCTGTAATGGCGCGCTGGCGACGGTCACGGGCAGCTGGGCTATGATGTCCTTGAACTGCACCCGAAACATGCCTTGACCCACGATGGGGACCCTGTTCCCCTGGTAGTCTCGTAGTAGGATGTCTGGTGTTCGCAGTTGGCGCTTCTTAAGGCTAGGAATTGCCTTTTTCATGGCTGACCATGAAATGATCGTTAGGGACGATCCCGTGTCGACTTCAAGCTCACAAGGGGAGTCCTCCAGGAGGACAGTGATTTTCAGCTTTTTAGGCCGCTTGGTGCGGACCTGACCTATCGTTGTGAGATAGGTTCGCATTGGTTCTCTCTGGGTCAACTCTCTCTCGGCATCGGTATCCTGGGGATACTCTCTCTTGGCTCTCTGGTAATACGCTCTTTCAGCTCTTTGTGTGTATTCTCTCTCAGCTAACTCCCTCGGTTCTCTCTCTGGGCGCCCTTTGTTTTTCCGCCAAGCCCCTGGGTTGGGCTTCTGACGGCGGTACATCGGAGGCTGCCATTGTGAGGCAGGGACTTCGCTCCGGCACACTCGTGCGATGTGCCCAAGTTTGTCGCAATGCGAGCAAACAACGTTTCTGAAACGACAGGTAGACCGGGGGTGGTTCCCTCCGCAGCTTGCACATGGTGGCAAACGGAATTCGGTTTTCCCCACCGGTCTTGCGTGACTGCTCCGCATTCGATGGCTGTCTTCGAACTCACTGTCCTCGACCTCTTGATCGGCTGCCTGATAATGCACTCTGGCGTGTCTGGCTCCGGTCTGGATCGCGCTGTATCCGCGTTGTATTGTCTCAGAAGATCTGTCCGCTGATTCAGAAGCTCTCGCCTCATCGAGCGCGATTTGCAGGCTTAGGTTGGGTTTGACCAACAACCGTTTCTGCAAGGAAATGTCTCTTAACCCGCATATGAGGTGCGCCAGGATTTGCTCGTCCAGATCCCTGAACTCGCAATGCGTTGCTGCTTTCCGAAGTGCTGCAACATATTGGTTGATTGATTCTCCCGCCTTCTGGTTCCTCGTGTTGAATTCCTGGCGGCGAACGTGGCGGGAAGGTTTTGGCGCGTAATGTGTTTGCAATGTCTGTTGTAGTGCCGTCCATGATACCGCCTGTATGGGGGTTGGCTCGGAAAGATCTCTGGCCGTTTCGAAAACCTCTCGACCACAGTAGCTCAGGAACATATTCTTTTTCCGAGAGTCCGGTACTCCTGTATAATCGTTTGCCTCGAGAAAACACTCGAACCTCAGCATGTAGGATTCCCAATGCTCGGCGATTGGGTCGTATGGAGCTGGACGGGCGTGAATTGCCATCTTGTCTGCGTTCGAATTTGCCGTGCTGAGATGGCTGCCGGAACTTCCGCCGAATTCCGGGGCTGGATTGAATCCTTGGATTCTGGAGGTCGCTTCTTCGTCCTATCTGTCTCTCGATCCCATCCTCGTCACCAATGTTAGATTCGGGCAATGAGAGAACAGACTCCGGACGATTGTGACAACAGCTCTTTAGTTAGTGATAGTAGTGATCCAGCTTAGCTTGCGGTCTCAGGTATCCCCTTTTATAGGGATTGGGTACACCTCCCGTCCAATCAGAACAACCCCTTGTTCCCGCCCTAGCGGCGGACCTGAGTGGAGACTTACAACGATATATGCTAATATCTAACAAAATCTTTTTCCAGATTACATCAGCAATATTATATGCTGTTATTTAATTCTTATTTCTTTCTCCACTAGATGGCGCTGTTACTCTTCTTTCATATAGGGTTTTTCTTTTTCCTTCAAAAAGTCCGATATTTACTTTTCTATATTTCACTTTCTCTCGAGTATTCCAAAATAGTTATCTCTTCTTCACAATTGTCACTGTTTTGTTTGGCTCCAATGTCTGTTTATTGTCCAAATCTCTCCTTATTTAGTTCTGTTCTCAAGTCTCTCCAAACCTTCTATTGCTAAAGGAAATTGCTTGCTTTCCCTCTTCTTGTAGCTGCCGATATTAAGCTGTATCCAGCTCGTTTCAAAGCTTTGAAATTCTAGCTCAATGAGTCTTTAATAGAATTTATACCATTTTAGTTGTTTTGAATATTCTCACCAATGCTGCTGTGATGCTATTTTCTCTCCCTCATGTGCGGTAGTCAGGGACGTGCGGTCAGGGGAGGCAGGGGAGGCAGAGCCTCACCACTGTCAATCATGAAAAGGAAAAAAAATGTAAACGGGGAAAAGGCGAGTGCTGAAGTGAGGTTAGCTAGCTCACCGTGAATGACTGCCTCTTTAAAAAAGCCTCTAAAGCTCTGAGCTCTGCCGCTGACTAAAACGCTTCCTTTCGCCCGTGGAAGAGCTCATGCGGGCGAAAGGAAGCGTTTTTAGTCCGCGGAGTGCTTACGAGAGGAGGAGAGAATGCCTGAATATTCTCTCCTCTCGCACACATCCCGCGGACTAAAACGCTTCCTTTCGCCCGCATGAGCTCTTCCACGGGCGAAAGGAAGCGTTTTAGTCCGCGGGGTGCGTGCAAGAGGAGGAGAGAATGCCTGAATATTCTCTCCTCTCGCACGCACCCCGCGGACTAAAACGCTTCCTTTCGCCCGTGGAAGAGCTCATGCGGGCGAAAGGAAGCGTTTTAGTCCGCGGGGTGCGTACGAGAGGAGGAGAGAATGCCTGAATATTCTCTCCTCTCGCACACATCCCGCGGACTAAAACGCTTCCTTTCGCCCGCATGAGCTCTTCCACGGGCGAAAGGAAGCGTTTTAGTCTGCGGGGTGCGTGCGAGAGGAGAGAATATTCAGGCATTCTCTCCTCCTCTTGCATGCACCCCGCGGAAATCAAGCGTTTTTAGTCCGCGGGGTGCGTGCAAGAGGAGGAGAGAATGCCTGAATATTCTCTCCTCTCGCACGCACCCCGCGGACTAAAGCGCTTCCTTTCGCCCGTGGAAGAGCTCATGCGGGCGAAAGGAAGCGTTTTAGTCCGCGGGATGTGGGCTTCCTTTCGCCCGCATGAGCTCTTCCACGGGCGAAAGGAAGCGTTTTAGAATGCCTGAGCAAAGTCTTTTGCCTTGCCGGGAAACATCAGGGCAAAAGAAGCAGCTGGTGAGGTTGGCGGGAGAGAGCGGGGAAGAGCGAAGATAAGGGGCGGAAGTGCAAACAAGAGCTCGGGGCGACAAGGGCTTCGCTGCCACAAGGGCTTCACCTTGGAAGTGAGTCTCGCGGACGGAGCTTTGGGGCTGAGGAGAGAGGCAGGGACGGAGGGAGTGGGGGGAGAGGAGCCGCCCCCCTCACCCCCCCAGGCAATGGGGAAAGCTTTCCCGAAATGGGGGGGGGTGTTGCGGGAAATAAAAAGGGCGCGCGCTGGGGGGGACGAAGGAGGCTTTGGCGCGCTTTAGAGGCGGGTGTGAAAGCAACAAAAGGGAGGGCGGGTGGGAAAGCAACGAAAGAGGCAGCAAGAGCGGGTGGGAAAGCAACGAAAGAGGCAGCGAGAGGGGGCACGGGAAAGCAACGAAAGGCAGCGAGGGTGGGTGGGAAAGCAACGAAAGAGGCAGCGAGAGCGGGCACGGGAAAGCAACGAAAGGCAGCGAGGGTGGGTGGGAAAGCAACGAAAGAGGCAGCGAGAGGCAGCGAGAGCGGGTGGGAAAGCAACGAAAGAGGCAGCGAGAGGGGGCACGGGAAAGCAACGAAAGGCAGCGAGGGTGGGTGGGAAAGCAACGAAAGAGGCAGCGAGAGCGGGCACGGGAAAGCAACGAAAGGCAGCGAGGGTGGGTGGGAAAGCAACGAAAGAGGCAGCGAGAGGCAGCGAGAGTGGGCACGGGAAAGCAACGAAAGGCAGCGAGGGTGGGTGGGAAAGCAACGAAAGAGGCAGCGAGAGCGGGCACGGGAAAGCAACGAAAGGCAGCGAGGGTGGGTGGGAAAGCAACGAAAGAGGCAGCGAGAGGCAGCGAGAGTGGGCACGGGAAAGCAACGAAAGGCAGCGAGGGTGGGTGTGAAAGCAACGAAAGGGAGGGCGGGTGGGAAAGCAACGAAAGAGGCAGCGGGTGGGAAAGCAACGAAAGAGGCAGCGAGAGCGGGCACGGGAAAGCAACGAAAGGCAGCGAGGGTGGGTGGGAAAGCAACGAAAGAGGCAGCGAGAGGCAGCGAGAGCGGGCACGGGAAAGCAACGAAAGGCAGCGAGGGTGGGTGTGAAAGCAACGAAAGGGAGGGCGGGTGGGAAAGCAACGAAAGAGGCAGCGAGAGCGGGTGGGAAAGCAACGAAAGAGGCAGCGAGAGCGGGCGGTGGCTGCAGGCGGCAAGGCTTGAGCGGGGTAAAAGCGCAGCCCCTTTTGTTGCTTTCCCATTCACCCCGCTCAAGACTTGCCCGAGAGAGCTGGGGATCGGGCTTTGGGTTCGTAGGAGACCTTGAAGGAGGGGGGGGGAAGGGACTGGGGCCGGTGGAGGAAGCAATGCTACAGTGCACTCCGCGGTCCCCTTAATGTTCACTCAGGAAGGCGGGGAATGGGACCACGTGAGCAGGAGGCTGAGGCTCCGCCTTCCTGATGACGTCACCAGCCTCACCAGCCATAACCCTCACCGCACGTCACTGGCGGTAGTCACCACCCAAAATCAGCCGTGGACGCCAATTTCTTCGGCGTCCGGGCTTCCCCTCTCTCCTGTTGTTCCCTCCAGGTTCAACTCATCCTTTTTCAGGATCTTCACAACAGAAACTCGAGCAAAGTTAGTAGAGCTACCATTTCTTCGCCCTCATGGAAGTGACGTCACCACAGGAAGCCTCTCTTCTTTACATTTATCATTCGTATACATTTGTTATTCCATTTTATAGGTTATAATATACATATACAGTTTGGGTTGCTTTGTTTACCATCCCTTCCTCCTGTTATAACACCACCTTATTTTCCCTTTCTTTTCTCTCTCCCTCCCTTCTCTACTTTCCTCCTTCCTCCTCTCCTTTCCCTTCCTTCTTCCCTACCCTTTCTCTTACTCCTCCTCTTCCTCTTCCCCTACCTACCCTCTCTCCTTCTCTTCCTCTCCCTTCCATCCTCCTCTCCTTACCTCTTTCTTCTTTCCCCCATCTTCCTTTCATTCTCTCCTCCTCTCTCTCTTTCTTTTCTATTATTAAAGGTGTTAGATCGGGTAATGAAAGGCACAAAAGGCTAGCAATAACAACAGCTCTTTATTGGTATAAGGACAGGCATCCACTGAATGCATGATCGGGCAGCTCCCTTTTTAAAGGGGAGCTGTCCAGCGCTCCAGCCAATCAGGGGCCTCTCTGTTCCCATACAAAAGAGAGGACCTGAGTGGAAACTACTATTGTCTTGCTGCAACACCAGGGGGGGAGGGAGTATCTAACACCCCTCCCCTCTAGGATGGAACATTCTAACGGGTGATGTAGTCACGTAGGTAGGCAGGTCTTTGTGTCGTCCTGCTGGACCTGCGCAGTTCAGTTGGTTGGTTCCCCTCGCACTGGTGGCTCGGACCTGCTGCCTCTCCGAACCCGTCCGATGGAACCCTCTGGAAACTTTCGGAGGCCTCGGCTGGAACTTCCAGAGGTGGATCAGATGGACTTCCCGTCGGAATCAGATAAGTCCCCCGACGTTTCCTGCTCGGTCTGGGGTTGGTGTGGCTCGGCTTGCGGTGGTGTCGCTGGCGTTTGCCGGAGTGGGGAGTTTTCCACTCGTCCCCGGAGTTGGTCAATGTGCCTCCTCCAATGTCGTCCGACCTCAAGCCGGATGGAGTAGGACCACGGGCCTGAAACCCTGACGATGGTTGCAGGTATCCACAGGGTCCCCCCCCCCCCCGTGTAATTGTGGGCGTAGACCGGGTCGCCTATGTTGAAAGTCCGAATTTTGCTCGTGGAATCAGGGGGCGTCTCCGATGGGTAGTTGGGGTGTAGCCGGTCTAGGTGAGACCTGAGCCGGCGCCCCATGAGGAGTTCGGCTGGGCTTCTGCTGGTGGTGGCGCTGGGTGTGATGTGCTGTATAAGCAGGTAGTGGTCTATTCGCATTTGCCAGTAGCCCGGGCCCATTCTGTTTAGGGCTTCCTTGGTAGACGTTACCATCTGTTCTGCCTGGCCATTTGACGCTGGATGGAACGGAGCGACTAGGGCATGTCGGATTCCCTGTGCCGCTAAGAATTCTTCGAATGATTTGGCTGTGGGCCGCTATCTAATACCAGCACATCGGGAAATCCGTGGGTCACGAATGTCTTGATGACTGTGTCCGTGGTGGTGGATGTCATCAGGGCTACCTCCAGCCACTTTGAGAAAGCGTCCACGATTATGAAGAATGTCTGACCGTGAACTGGGCCAGCGAAATCTATGTGGACCCTGGACCACGGTGCTTGGGGTCGCTCCCATTCTTTTGCGGGCGCCTCTGGGGGAGCCGTTCTGGACTCTTGGCAGGGTGTGCATGTGGCTACCCACTCCTGTATGTCACTGTCCAAATTGGGCCACCACACATAACTCCTTGCCAATGCTTTCACCCTCACAATTCCTGGGTGCCCCATGTGCAGAGCCTCTAACATGGCTACTCGTAGTTGCTTGGGAATGGCTACCCTGTCCCCCCACAGTAGACAACCCCTGATGGCTGACAGTTCATCCCGCTTTGCAAAATACGGTTTGAATTCAGCTAAAACTGGCCCCTTGGGCCACACCCTCCACACCCAGTTCAACTTTTGTTTGACGATGGGGTCCTTTGAGGAGTGGCATGCAACGTCACTGGAGGAGATGGGGCCCGAGTCTAGGCAGTCGAGCAGGAGTACCACGGCCTCGGGGGTGGGGTCGGCAAGCAGGTCTGGTAGTGGGCATCGGCTTAGTGCGCCGGCGTGTCCCAGTGTGGTGCCTGGACGGTGGATGAGCCGGTAGGAATATGCCGCCAGGAAGATGGTCCATCGGGTCATGCGGGGGGAGAAGTGATACTGGTGTCGGGCGGTCCCCAGCCAATAGTCCCAACAGGGGCTTGTGGTTGGTCACCAATTCGAAATCCCTGCCGTACAAGTACTCATGGAACCGCTTGACTCCTGCCACTGCAGCCAGGGCTTCACGGTCCAACTGGCTGTAGTTCCGTTCGGCGGCAGACAACATCCTCGAGTAAAATGCGATGGGGGCTTCTGTGCCGGTCAGCATCCGGTGGCTCAGGACCGCACCAACGCCGAAAGGGGAGGCGTCGCAGGTCAGCAACAGGGGCAGGGTCTGGCTGTATTGCACCAAGAAAGAGTCCGCCAATAACAGTCCCTTCATGGTGGCAAATGCCTTGGCCTCGGTCCTCCCCCATGTCCACTCCATATTCTTCGCTAGCAGGCAGTGGAGAGGTTCAGCAACCGCCGCTTTCTGCTTGAGGAACACGCTATAAAAGTTAAGGAGCCCTAGGAACACCTGGAGTTTGGTCTGATTCCTCGGAGTAGGGGCTTCCCTAATAGCTCTGATTTTCTGGTTAGTCGGGTGGATCCCGGAGCCATCGATCATGTAGCCCAGAAATTATATCCTGGGTACATTTATTCTGCACTTTTCCTTTTTTAGGTGGAGGCCCTTGCTCCTGATTCTGTCTAGTACAGGGCGAACTTGTTTTAAAAGTTGCGCTTCGTTTGCGGCAGATACCAATATGTCATTGAAATAGGGGACGACTCCTGGTATCCCCTGCAAAAGTCGCTCCATAATACTTTGGAACAGCCCAGGGGCGATACTAACACTGAATTGCAGGCGGTTACATTTGAACCCCCCCCCCCCCGTGCGTCACAATTGTTTGGGCCTCTGCAGTGGCGCCATCTACTGGCAGCTGCTGGTACGCCTGTGCCAAGTCTAGTTTTACGAATATTTTTCCCGGGCCGAGGGAATGCAACAAATGCTGGACTACGGGTACGGGGTACGCGCTTTGTTGTAACCCCTTGTTGATTGTGCATTTATAGTCAGCGCACAATCTGATAGACCCATTGGGCTTAACCAGGGTCATGATCGGCATTTCCCAGCAGGCGTGATTGACTGGTTCAAGGATTCCCTGGCTCACTAGTTTGTCAATTTCTTTATAGATTTTTGGTCGGAGGGCAAAAGGCACTCTCCTAGGCTTTAGCCGAATTGGTGCCACGTTTGGGTCTAGGCTACGCTCTTGGGTGCCTCCGTGGGTGCGTGGAGGCATTGGAGGGTCTCCATGGACTTGTTTGCTGACTCGGCTGCCCTCGCCTCGTCGAGAGCGATCTGGAGGGAAAGGTTGGATCCCGCCAGCAGCCTCACCTGTAGAGCCCAGTCTCAGACTCCCATTATGATTCAATCTAAGAGAACATCGTCCAGCTCACGGAATTCACAATGGGCTTTGGCTTTCCGGAGTGCTGCTATGTACTCATTTATCGACTCGCCTTCCATCTGGTTCCTCATGTTGAAGTGGTATCGCTGAACGTACTTGGATGGCTTCGGGGCGTAGTGGGTCTTCAACGTCTGTTGCAATACGGACCAGGAGATGGCGTGCAGTGGCATTGGCTCGGAGGGGTTTTTGGTGGTCTCCAAAACTTTGGGGCCGCAGTAACCCAGGAATAGGTTCTTTTTCTGGGCCTCCGGGACGCCGCCGAGATCGTTCGCCTCCTGCAACACCAGGGGGGGGGGGAGGGAGTATCTAACAATAGGTTTCTCTTTCAGGTCTCAGTTTATATTTCGGCAAAGCCAAATATAATTTGTATCTTTTCTTGTTCCCTTACCTTCGCTAATCTATCCTAATTATATTTCCCCTTCCTTTTCTGTTTTCCCCTTCTCCCCCCCCCCACTTTTCCATAACAGTGCATTGCCTGGGTTCTATATCTTCTCCCTACTTTCTTTTCTAGTTTCCTTTCTCTAGCCAATCATAAAATCTTCCCCATGTCTTGAAGTACTCCGATTCCTCTTTATCCTTTATTTTTTATTGTCAACCTGTTCATCTCTGCACAATCTAGTATCTTTTTTACTATCTCTTCATCTCTTGGTAGCTTATTTAATTTCCAATTTTGAGCAAATGCGATTCTTGCTGCTGTAGTTGCATGTATAATCAAATAGGTATCCTCTTTGTTAAATTTCTCTGGGATAATACCTAGTAAAAATATCTCTGGTCTAAATTCTATTTCTTCTTGTATATGAGCCAGCAGTGTGCAGCAGCTGCCCAAAAAGCCAACACAGTTCTAGGCTGCATAAATAGAGGGATAGAATCAAGATCACGTGAAGTGCTAATACCACTTGGTAAGGCCACACTTGGAATACTGCATTCAGTTCTGGTCGCCACAATGTAGAAAAGATGTGGAGACTCTGGAGAGAGTGCAGAGAAGAGCAACAAAGATGATTAGGGGACTGGAGACTAAAACATATGAAGAACGGTTGCAGGAACTGGGTATGTTTAGTTTAAGAGAAAGAAGGACTAAGGGAGACATGATAGCAGTGTTCCAATATCTCCGGGGTTGCCACAAAGAAGAGGGAGTCAAACTATTCTCCAAGGCACCTGAGGGTAGAACAAGAAGCAATGGATGGAAACTAATCAAGGAGAGAAGCAACTTAGAACTGAGGAGAAATTTCCTGACAGTTAGAACAATTAATCAGTGGAACAGAAGTTGCCTCCAGAAGTTGTGAATGCCCCAACACTGGAAGTCTTTAAGAAGATGTTGGATAGCCATCTGTCTGAAACGGTATAGGGTTTCCTGCCTAGGCAGGGGGTTGGACTAGAAGACCTCCAAGGTCCCTTCCAACTCTGCTATTGTATTGTATTACTCAGTAAGATCCATTCTTTCATCCAAGCTAATCCCGCTGCTTGATAATACAATTCCCAATTTGGTAATCCGAATCCACCTCAAACGCTTGCATCTTGCAACATTTTTATATTAATTCTTGCTTTTCCCCCCTGCCATATATATTTCCCCACTATTTTATTCATGCTTTCAAAGTATTTTTTCCTCTAGTTTTATCGGTATTGTTTGAAATAAGTATAACAGTCTTGGTAATATATTCAACTTTACTACTGCTATTCTTCCCATTAGTGATAATTGCAAGTTTTTCCATCTTTCTAGATCTATTTCTATTAGTTTTCTCACCTTATAATAGTTATCCTCCTTTAGTGTTACACATCTTGATGTCAATTGAATACCCAAATATTTCACTTTTTTCACCACCTGTATGTCCAGTTTCCCCATCAACTCTCTTTTCTGTTTTTCTGTCATATTTTTCACCAGAATCTTTGTTTTATCTTTATTAATCTTCAATCCCAGTACTTATCCATATTCTTCTATTATTCCGACTAGTTTTGGCCCCGTTTCTATTGGATCTTCCATAATAAACACCAAATCATCTGCAAATGCCTGTAATTTATATTCTTCTTTCTTGACCCTCATCCCTTTTATCTCTTTATTTTGTTGTATTTCTCTATTCAAAATCTCTAGTCTTAGTATAAATAATAATGTGGATAGTGGACATCCTTGTCTAGTTCCCTTCGTGATCTTTATCTTCCCTGTTATCTCACCATTTACCATTACTTTTGCCAATTGGCTATTGTATATTGTCTTGATCATACCCATGAATCCCTCACCAAATCCCATCATTTGAAGTTGCGTTATCATAAATTGCCAGTTCACATTATCAAAGGCCTTCTGTGCCTGCAGCCTGTGAATCAAGCACCACCAGGTTGGGCTTTCTTCCCAGATCATGGATGGGAGAGATGCCAGTGGGCACCTGCTTTTCCATCAACATGGGAAAATCAACCCAGCCAGCAAATGATGGTTAGGCTGCAACCTGTGAATCAAGCAACCCCAGAATGGCCTTCCTTCCCAGGTCATGGATGGGAGAGATGCCAGTGGGCACCTGCTCTCCCTCAGCAGATGGCACCATGGCAGATAACTGGGCAGTGGCCAACCCAGGGATTAACAACCCCCCCCCCCCCACCAAGTCCAGTCTCACCTGCCATGCCCCAACAGGTTCTTACCCCACCTTCCTACAGAGAGGAGTTCTTGCCAATGGAAGAAGGGATGAATGAGGGGGAAGCTGCAGGATGGATGGCGGAACAATGTGATGAGGCGGTGTCAGCCTCTGCTTTGCTTACTTACTATTGGCTGCCATAAGAAATGGGGAGGGTGGGGGCATGGTGTTTGGGATGGGAATAAATGGTACAGGAGTGAATGGAAAATGGAGTTTTCTTCTCACCATCTTCTGCGCATTCTGGTGGCTGGTGTTTGGACTTGGTCAAGGCCAACCGTCCTTCATACCAACATGATGATGCCTTTTGGAGATGCACTCCACATGACACCTAAGGGAGTTGCAGATTGGACACTGGAGTGGGGTCGTTGGGGGGAGGAGGCTGGGTTATAATTTGATATGTATCTGTTCGCGCTTTTCTGACTCAGATCTTGCTTTACTTTCGCAGCTATCTTTTCATAACCAAATTTCAAATTCAAATTTTTAATTTGTTAGCCGCTCCCTCTCCGCAAGGGACTCGGGGCGGCGCACAATAAAAATATACATACATACATATAGACATACAGATACACACATATACATACATATACAAACATGGAGGAGGACAACATCATTATCTGCACGGAAACACGTGAGGAACACGTGACTTTGGTACGCTCGGTTCTCAAAAAACTCCAGGCCGCTGAACTTTATGCCAAATTGTCTAAGTGTGAATTTCACCAGGAGAGGATCGATTATTTGGGATACCGTATCTCCTACAAAGGTATCGAGATGGACCTGGCAAAAGTCAATTTATCCCCTTGTTCGCGAGCATTGCACTGCCAATTACAAATATCCTAAAATCAAAGGGAGAGGTTAAACCTAGGCCGGGTAAGCCTCTGAATTGGACTATGGAATGTCAAGCAGCTTTTGAGAAATTGAAGCGATTGTTCATTGCTGAGCCAGTTTTAAAACACCCAGACATGGATGCACCATTTGTGGTTCAAGCTGATGCCAGTGACGTGGCAGTGGGGCAGTATTCCTCCAAACGCAGAGGGTAAATTGCAACCTTGCGCTTACACCTCATGTAAGCTTACAGAAACAGAAAGAAGGTGGGCCATATGGGAAAAGGAAGCTTTTGCTGTCAGATGGGCCTTGATGACCTGGCGACATTTCCTGGAGGGGGTAAAACACCCCTTTGAAGTATAGACGGATCATAAAAACCTGGAAGCGTTGAAGACCCCGCGTAAGCTACCACCCAAACAAGTGCGCTGGGCACAGCATTTCAACCGGTTCAACTTTACCCTAAAATACATCCCAGGAGGGAAGAACTTTATGGCTGATGTTTTGTCCAGGCTTCCCCAATACAACAGCACCAGACCAACCGTGGTTCATCCAGTCATCCCGGCTAAGAACCTGGCTGCCCCAATGGTTACTAGGAGCCATGGCCCAGTGGACTTAGATGTGACCATAGACCTAAGGGCCCCACACATGAGGGGGGACACACACTGGATCTTATTTTTGTCTCTGGCCAATGGAGGAGTGATCTGGGAATAGGGGATTTAGCTATCACCCCCCTGTCATGGTCTGATCACTCACTTCTCTGGCTCGACTTTCCAGCCGCTACTCCCCACCGCGGGGAGGCGGAACCGGATTGTCCAAGATGGTTCCGCCCCAGGCGCCTGATGGAACCTGACAGGTTCCAGACGGAGCTCGGGCCATTTCCTGTAGCCCTGACCCACACCCGGTTGGAGGACCTAGTAGCCGCATGGAACAGTGCGGCCACTGGGGCCTTGGACCGGGTGGCGCCTTTGCGGCCTCTCTTGCGGCAGCGAACCACCCAGGTGCCTTGGTTCACCGAGGAGCTGAGGATGATGAAGCGCCACAAGAGACGCCTAGAGAGCAGATGGAGATCGTCACGCTCTGAATCTGACCAAACTCAGGTGAGAGCCCATTTACGGACTTACCTTGTGGCATTAAGAGTGGCCAAGCGTCAGTATTGTGCCACTCATTGCGTCCGCTGATAACCGCCCTGCCGCCCTGTTTGGGGTGACCCGCTCCCTCCTCCAACAGAGGCCATGGGAAGCCCCTCTGCAGGGCAGAGCAGAGGAATTTGGGGAGTATCTGCAGGACAAAATTGCTCAGATTCGAAGCGAGTTGATCCCTGCTAGTGGTTTGGAAGGGACGTCGGAGGTTCCATTCTGGGAGAAGTTTGACTCTGTTACTTCCGATGATATGGACAGGCTGCGTAGGCGACTGCGAGCCACCACATGTTTATTGGAACCGTGTCCCTCCTGGCTTGTACTGGCATCCTGGGAGGTCACACGAGGCTGGCTCCAGGAGTTAGTCAACGCTTCTTTGAGTGAAGGGTTCCTGCCAGCTGCCCTGAAAGAGGCGGTGGTGAGGCCCCTCCTCAAGAAGCCTTCCATGGACCCAGCTTTACTAGCCAACTACCGTCCCGTCTCCAACCTTTGCTTTTTGGCGAAGGTTGTAGAGAGTGTGGTGGCACAACAGTTTCCACGCCACTTGGAGGAAACTGATTATCTGGACCCGCGCCAGTCCGGTTTCCGGCCCGGTCACAGCACGGAGACGGCATTGGTCGCGTTGGTGCATGATCTCTGGAGGGCCAGAGATGCGGGCTGCTCCTCCATCCTGGTCCCATTAGACCTCTTGGCGGCTTTCGATACCATCGACCATGGTATCCTATTGCATCGACTGGAGGGGTTGGGGGTGAGGGGCACCGTTCTGCGGTGGTTCTCCTCCTACCTCTCTGGCCGAGCGCAATTTGTATTGGCAGGGGGTCAGAGGTCGACCTCAAGGCCACTCACTTGTGGGGTGCCACAAGGGTCGGTCCTCTCGCCTCTCCTGTTCAATGCATATATGAAGCCACTGGGCGAGATCATTCGTGGGTTTGGGGTAGATTGCCATCTGTACGCGGATGACACCCAGCTGTACATCTCTACCCCAACAATGCTATCGAAGTGATGTCCCGGTGTCTGGAAGCCGTACGGATCTGGATGGGAAGTAACAGACTCAAGCTCAACCCGTCCAAGACTGAGTGGCTGTGGCTACCGGCGCCCCGGTTCAACCAGCTTATTCCATCACTGGCCATTGGGGGCGAACATCTGGCCCCCGTGGATCGGGTACAGAATTTGGGCGTCCTTCTGGATGCCCGGCTGTCCGTGGATGACCATGTGACAGCCGTGGCCAGGGGGGCGTTCCACCAGGTTCGCCTAGTGCGCCAATTGCATCCCCTATTGGACCGGAGCGCCCTTCGCACAGTCACTCATGCGCTTGTGACGTCCCGGCTAGACTACTGCAACGCTCTCTACATGGGGCTCCCCTTGAGATGCATCCGAAGGCTGCAGCTGGTTCAGAATGCGGCCGTGCGGGCAATCTCGGGAGTCTTTAGCTACTCCCACGTAACACCTCTCCTGCGCGGGCTACACTGGCTGCCTGTGGCTTTTCGGGTGCATTTCAAGGTGTTGACCATCATCTTCAAGGCGCTCCATGGCACAGGACCTAGTTATTTGCGGGATCGTATCCTGCCCCATACATCCCTTCGGCCGATTCGCTCACATAGAGAGGGACTCCTCCGGGTGCCGTCCACTAGGCTGTGCCAGCAGGCGACGCCTAGGGGAAGGGCCTTCTCTGTGATGGGCCCGACCCTCTGGAATGACCTTCCCCCTGACATTAGAATGACTACGGACCTCCGCTCCTTCCGTCAGAAGCTCAAAACCCACCTGTTTCAGCTAGCCGGCCTGGCCTAATTCCAGCTTCCCCACCTCAGTTTTATTTTTAAATTTTTATGATTGGTTTTATGGTCTAAGTTTTTAATTTTTATAAATTCGTACAGGGGCTATTTAATCTAATTTTAGCTATGTATACTATTGTTTGTATGGTTTTTTAAATTTATACCTGTACACCGCCCCGAGTCCCTTCGGGGAGAGGGGGCGGTCTAGAAATCTAATTAAATAAATAAATAAATAAATTAAGAAATGCCTCGAGTCCGATGACTGGTTCAAAAAACATTCTGATGAATGCACCATGAAAGATGGACTGGCTTGGGTGGGAGCTACGTTGTATGTTCCTGCCAGCCTAAAAACTGTTGTCCTTCAATGGGCCCATGACTCGAGAATGGCTGGTCATTTTGGATTTGTAAAAATTTTGCATTTGATTAAGAGGCAATTTTGGTGGCCTTCCCTGAAAAAAGACATTGAGTCCTGTATGTGCAGCTGCAAAAAGACCACAAGGGGAGTCCCAAGGTCTCCTTCAAAGGGTTGCCTGTCCTGGAGCCCCGTGGAAGGAGATATTGATGGATTTTATTGTCCAATTACCAGAAAGCCTTGGAAATACTGTCATTTGGGTAATTACCGATCTGTTCTCCAAACAGGTCCATTTTGTGCCTTGTTCCAAGATCCCATCAGCAAAGTCATTGGCTAAATTGTTTATTTTACATGTGTATAGACTACATGGAGTGCCTGAACGCATTATTTCGGACAGGGGAGTCCAATTCACCTCTCACTTTTGGAAAGAGTTCCTGAAATTGATTGGCTCCACCCAGGGACTAAGCTCCGCCCACCATCCGCAGACTAATGGGGCTTGTGAATGGGCTAACTTGGTTCTGGAGCAGTACCTTCGGTGTTTTATCAATTATCAACAGGATAATTGGGCTGAACTTTTGCCACATGCAGAGGTTGAGTACAATAATTCAGTACATAGCAGTACCGGAATGACCCCTTTTAAAGTTATGTTTGGCCAGGATTTTGTACCGATTCCTGAATTGCCTCAAGAGAAACCTCAAATTTTATCCTTGTCCGAGTGGAGTAATCAACTTCAACAGTTTTGGCCGATGACTTGCAAAGCCTTAGATGCAGCTCACCATGCTCACAAAAAACAGGCGGATAAAAAAGGGCTAAGCCTAAAGAGTACCAAGTTGGGGATAGGGTGTTTTTGTCCACTAAATTTCTACAAACCACACAGAAGTCGAAGAAGGTGGGTCCAAAATATGTGGGTCCATTTCCCATTGTGAAAATCATTAATCCGGTATCAGTAAGATTGGAGTTGCTGAAAACCCTTCGGAGGATTTATCCCGTTTTTCATGTGAACTTACTGAAACCAGAGCACACTTCTTCCATTCGTCCACCTCAACCCTCACCCCGTTCCTCTTTTTATTGAGGGAGAGAAACATTTTGAGATTAAAGAAATCTTAGATTCCAGGAAACATAGAGGACGCATCCAATATTTGGTGTCCTGGAAACATTTCCCCCCTTCCCAGGCTGAATGGGTGGACAAATCCCACGTTGGGGCTCCCAAACTTTTACAGAAGTTCTACACCAAATATCCTGATAAGCCTTAACTTTAATACTGCTGTTGCTTGTTATTGTTGTTGTCTTTTGTTTACTCTTTCCCCAGGGTTGATGTCCTTTTTCTGAAGGAGGGCCGGATGTCAGCCTCTGCTTCGCTTAGTTACAATTGGCTGCCATAAGAAACGGGGAGGGTGGGGGCATGGTGTTTGGGATGGGAATAAATGGTACAGGAGTGAATGGAAAAGGGAGTTTTCTTCTCACCATCTTCTGCGCATGCTGGTGGCCGGTGTTTGGACTTGGTCAAGGCCAACCATCCTGCATACCAACATGATGATGCCTTTTGGAGATGCACTCCACATGACACCTAAGGGAGTTGCAGATTGGACACTGGAGTGGGGTCGTTGGGGGGAGGGGGCTGGGTTATAATTTGATATGTATCTGTTCGTGCTTTTCTGACTCAGATCTTGCTTTACTTTCGCAGCTACCTTTTCATAACCAGTAAAAGTATTTTAATTTCCACGAACAATGGAGTTAGGAGTTTTCTTCCTTGGTTATTGAGGGAGGCATGCCTGACAGGCGGTTCCTAAGTTTAGAGATGCAACTGGGTTCCGTCCCTTGGGGGGGGGGGCAATAAAATGCCGCCGTTGCTGTCAACTTGGCCACAAAGCGTCAGAGTGCTTGGCTCCAGCCCCAATGCCACAAACTTGCACACCAATCACTAGGGCGGTAAGAGAAGGCCCCAGATGCCACCAGAAAAGAGTCATCAGGGCCAACAACCTCAGAAAGAGGATTCCCAACCTAAGGTGATGAAGAGTCCTACCAAGGGAAAGGCCTCGGAGGAGGAAAATGCCGAAGACAACCCAATGGTGAGTGCACCCATCCATTCCTTCACCTTCCAAGCCAAGCTCCAAGTACCTGAAACAGGGGAGGAAGGGGAAGTTGAAGCAGTCGTGGACACTGGTTGCACTCGATGCTTAATCAGCATGGCAATTGTCAAGCAACTAGGCATATGCACAAGACCTCTAGCCTGTCCCATTCGGGTTGAGCAGGTAGATGGAATGCTAATTAGAGGGGCCCTGGCCACACTAATGACCGAACTGGTAAAGTTACAAGTGGGCCGATACTATGAGCTTCTCAGATTCATTGTGGCTCCAGAGATGCTGGAATATATTATCTTGGGGCTTGCATGGCTTGACAAGTGGAGGCCTACGATAAAGAGGGAAGATGGTGCTAGGAAATTGATGATTGCATTTGGGGAGCTACCACTGGTGGAGCCAAAGGGCCACCCAGGGATGATTGAACCCAAGAGCCCAGAACCTGCAGCACCTGCAGCAGAGACAAAACCCCTAGGTATCCAACAAGGACCAAAAAACTTGTTGGCGGATGTTTTGTCAAGAAAGCCGCAGTACGACAGTGAGAAGGGAGTTGTTGTTCACCCCCCCCCCCATCCTTTCATCCTCCTACCAAAAGGCAGCCCAAGTCACTAACTGAAGCCAGGATAAGCTGATGACAGCTATGAAATTGGCGCTCCCAACAGACCAGTGGCTCAACAATAACCAAGATATCCTAATGATGAAAGATGGATTAGCCTGGAAGGGGTCCAAACTGTACGTCCCCGCGGGGTTGAGGCTGGAAGTTCTACAGCGAAGCCATGAGGTGGAACTAGGAGGCCACTTTGGATTCCTAAAAATGCTCCACCTCGCCAGGCGTCAATTTTGGTGACCAAAGATGAAATTGGAGGTGGAAGATTACGTAAAAAGCTGTGCTACTTGTGCAACGATGAAAACAATCCCGGAGAAGCCCCCTGGACTACTACAAGTGGCCAGCCCTAACCGACCATGGGAAGAGATCGCAATGGACTTCAGCGTCGAACTCCCAGACAGCAGCGGGAATAGAGTAATCTGGACAGTTATTGATTTGGTTTCCAAGCAGGCACACTTCATCGTTTGCTCAGGGTTGCCATCCGCAAAGAAATTAGTGAAAATGTTTGTGAAGCACATTTATCGCCTGCACGGGGAACCCAAGAGGATCATTTCAGACCGCAGAATCCAGTTCACAGCCAAGTTCTGGAAAGAGTTCCTGAGATCCATTGGGTCCATACAAGGACTGAGCTCAGCAGTTCATCCCAGCATGAACCGCACAGCAGAGAGGGCCAATGTGATGGTGGAACAATACATCAGGTGTTATGTGGACTATCAGCAAGACAATTGGTCGGACTTGCTACCCTTTGCCAAAGTGGTGTACAACAACGCGGTCCACAGCAGCACTGGATTAACTGCTTTCCAAATTACCAGTGGCATGGAATTTGTTCCCATGCCTGAGCTGCCTAGAGAACCCCCCTCCTCCATGTCTCTGAATAAATGGATGGACACGCTAAAGAAAGGATGGGAGAATACAAAGAAAGCTCTAGCAGATGCGGCAGAAGCCTACAAGAAGCAAGCTGATAAACACCGCTCGCTGCAACCTCCCTTTCGTGTGGGGGACAAAGTTTTTGTATCTACCAAATACATAAGATTAAGAATGCCTAGCAAGAGGAGACGACTTCCGGTTCCTGCTGGCGACGGATGTGTTGTCCGCCGCTCGTCTCCCCGGTGGGCTCCGTAAGGAGCACAGGGGGCCCTGGAGGGGTCCCCTGCCAAAGGGCGGCTTGCTGAAGCCCCCTGGAATCGGCGGCAGCCGGCGGGGGTGCTTTTCAGCTTCACCTAGGAGCCGGGGAGCGGAGGGGGGGGGGCGAGGGACAGCATTGCGCTGTCCGCCCTCTTGCCGAATGGATCCAGAGGAGAGAGTGTGCCTGGAGAAGTGCGGATGGAGCCTGGTGGTGGGGGATCCATCCTGAACTCTCTGACCATTTAAAAGAAAAGCAGCAGACTTCTGTAAGTTCTGTGCTCAACCTATTTGAATGGAGATTAGAGGGGGGTGTTTCTTTCTTCTTCCCCCCCCCCTCGGATTAAGCGGCATTTGAACGATCTCTCTTAGAAGAGAGAGAACAAAGGCTGACCTGTCACTTGAACTAGCTAACTGAGAAAGATCGTTTCACAACTGTTAGAAATGACTGTGGAGCCGTTTTTCCTTTAAAAGCTTGGATAGAGACTTCCGTTTTCTTTCTCCCTGTGGAAAGAGGAGCCAAGATGGTGCCCGCCCTTCTTCGTTTGTCTACTTATAAATGAAGTCTGCCCTTTGAAACTACCTTCAGCCTTATTACTCTCTCTGAGGGAAACCGAGACCCCTCCCTGATATGTGGCTCTTCTGAACTTTGACTATTTGATCCCCTTCTTTTGGTTTGCCTCGGTGTCTTGGAACTGTGAACTGGCACTTTCGGCGCTGTTTGCCTCTTGGGATCAGCACAGCTGCGCAATCCTCGGACACCATCTTTTTGGGAAAAGACTTACATCTCTGAACTTTAAACAAATGGGGCCTAAGAAACCACCGACGGGCAAGTCACTTTCGGCCCCCTCATCTGTCTCTTCCAGTCCCAGTATGCAACAAACGAAAATTACCTCACTGTTACAGCAAGAGGGGACTGGAGAGGGACCAAAATAACTATCTGTCTCTCAAATGTTTCAAGAAGTTATGAGGGGTCAAAATGAATTGAAAAAAGAAATGACAGAGCTCAAAGAAGAGCTCAGAGATGTTAAACATCATATTGCAGAAAATAAACAAAGGATTGTGGTGTTGGAGGAGGGTGCGGCTGGGTTGGGGGAAGAGATTAAAACAATCTGGAAGGGAAATGCAGAATTGGAAAACTTTTTGGCAAAAATAGAATTTGAAAGAATGTCCTTTTTTCTTAGATTCCAGAACCTACCAGAGACAGAAAATGAAGACCTTAAGGATATCATGAGTACAATCTTAGCAGATTATATTAAGAGAGATAAAAAACAGCTGTGGTGGGATATGGACCTAGTCTATAGGATAAATTCAGCATATGCTAGAAGTCATAATGTTCCAAGGGAGGTACATGTTAAATTTCTCAGGAGGACCACAAGGGATGAGGTGCTTTGGACCCAAAGGGAGAGACCATTGAAATATAAAGATGAAGAAATCACCATCCTTAAGCAGATTCCAAAAAAGATAAGAGAGAAAAGGAGGAAGTATTCCTCCTTATCAAAGAAACTATACAATAAAGGAATTTGGTTTAGATGGTTATTGCCAGAAGGAATGTTGATCTTTTGGGAGGGAAACAGGATAAGAATTAATACAGTGCAGGAGGCGGAAGCCTTCATTAAAAAGAATTTTCCTCTCCTAGAGGACGAACATAGCGAAGGTAGTGGAAGGGACACTAAGGTGCAAGATAAGAAGGAGGGGGTGGGGCTGAGGCTTCCTCTGGGGACAGGGACGAAGGAGCAATATTGAAAAGGCTCAGATCACAAAAATAAAAGTATTTGAAATAATAGCAATTGGTGATACTCTAGAAAGTGACAAAGGAAAATGAATGAACACATGGTTGACAATATAGAATAAGACCTTGTTTTCTGCTTATCTTTTATATTTTGTTTTTAAGATTGTAAAAATTGTGAGTTTTGGATGGGTTTCTATCACTAGTGTGGGAGCTGCCAAAATTTTTTGTATCCCCTTACCTTTTCCCATATATGTATAAAAACCAATAAAAAAATTTGAAAAAAAAAATGCCTAGCAAGAAATTTGGTCCAAAACTTCTAGGTCCATTCCCAATAGTGAAGATAACTAACCCAGTTACAGTTCAACTCAGTCTACCCAGAATTCTATGGAAAATTTACTCAGTATTTCATTGTAGCTTGTTGAAACCAGTAATTGTGTGCAGCATAAGACCGTCCACCCAAGCTTTCCCTCCTTCTGTAGTGGTAGAAGGGGAAACACGTTATGAGGTGAAAAAAATTGTAGACTCCAGGCTGTATAGGGGTCACTTACAGTATTTAGTGCATTGGAAGGGTTACCCTTTGTCCGAAGCTACCTGGGTGTAAAGCTGGGACCTAAAAGTGGATAAGTTAGTAAAACAATTCCATGAGAAGGTTCCCGATAAGCCAAAGTAAAGTAGAATAAAATATGAATTAAAATATAAGAATGAAGACGTGGCATAAAAGGGACAGTTAGAAGCTTGCTTAAAGGGACAGGGAAATGTCATCAGCCTCTAACCACAGGATGTTCTAGCCAACGTCCCTATGTCAAAAGTCCAAACCACAAGGTTCAAATAAAATTCGTTAATGACACGCAGTCCATACCTGTAACAAAACGAGAAGTAAGACCCCCATCTACTTATAAGGTTTTTTCCCCAAAATAACCAATAAGAAATGAGTTAAGTATTTCCGTGTTATGCTCCTTTTGAGAATGTATAAGAATGCATGCTTCGATAATGAAGGTTGTTCAGAAATTGCAAGTTAGCCATGTGCTAACTTTCTGAACCTGGCTGCCAAATAAAATGTTCCTGTATCCTGAGAAGTCTAAGCTTGTCATTTTCTGCAACAAAAGGGTCCCCATGGGGTGGGGGTGGGGGTAAGAGGTGGTTAATTTTGTTATGTTAACTTTTATGTTATTCTCTTTTCAGGAAACGTTTTTCTTCTGAGGAGAGGCTGCCTGTCAGGCCTGCAGTCATATTCCTTTTAGGATCTGTGGCCTGCCACACACTCTCTCTCTCTTTCTTTACTATGCTGTTTCATTAGTGGGGTAATTGGGAGGGGGAATAGTAAGGAGTAGAATTGTAGAATGTGTTGTTGTCAAAATAAAACATTCGTTGCTAGAAGCCCAAGGTAATTCTTCGTCTCTGCACCTCTGCACCTGACCGGAACTAGATGGGTGGAAATGCCAGCATGGCAGAGGAAGACTGGACCATGTGATGGACTTGTGGGTGTGGGGACAACATCATGAACTTTCAACTGGGTGGGAACCCCAGGAAGCTTTCAGATTCGGGTTTTTCACAGTTGCACCAACATGTCTCTCTTATTAAATTGGAACTTTGGTGAAAGCTATGCCTTGAACTCTGATTTAATTCTGGATTCCAAAAAATTCTTCTTGTTTATCATTTGGAGCATATATTGCCACTAATAATATCTTTCTCAAATTCATCCTTATCTCCACCATCAGTATTCTCCCCTCCCCATCTTCAAAGATTATATCTGATTTGTTGCAGTAGTATCTGATCCACCATTAAGGGCTAAACAAAAGGGGCGAACTTTATTTGTTGCCTCAGTTCTCGAAGTTGGCAGGGCAAGATGGCACACTTCCGTTGTCTTCATGAAAGCTGAACTTGACTCCACCTTTTAACTTCAGGCTTCCGGTCTTTGTCTCCGTGTTATTTGGATACTTCTCTTGTGGATTGTTTGCTTTTGAACTTTCTGGAGTGAAAAACGTCTGTTCCCTGCCAGGGTGATTAGAGAGTTCCCTTGTGCCTGGTCTCTCTACCCCCCCGAACTCCCTTGGCTGCTCTACGACTCTGACTGATTCTTCTCTATACTGACTGGACTCTTTATTACTAACAATGACATCTAAAAGACCACCTCCTGGAAAGTCCGGCTTTGCTGCCTCTGCCCCGACATCTGCAACTTCAAGTCTGAGCACGCAATCAACGCTGACAGCTTTCAAACAAGTTAAAACTACGGACTTGGAGTTTCATCAAATGTTTCAACAAATTCTACAGGGACAAGAGGAAATTAAGAAACAGCTGAAGGAGATGAAAGAAGAAATTAGAGGGAACCAGGAAAAAATTGATAAGAACTCACAGAGATTGGATCACTTGGAGCAGGGGGCGGCTGAGATGAGGGGGGGGGGGGGTGGAAGGCGTGCAAAAGGGAAACAAAGAGCTTGACACCCAACAAATGAAAATAGAGTTTGAGAGAATGTCCTTTTATCTTAGATTTCAGAATGTGATGGAGACAGATGATGAAAATATTAGGGACATCATGACAACTATCTTGGCTGAGTATACCCAAAAAGAAAAACAGCAGATGGGGTGGGAAATAGACCTGGTTTATAGAGTGAACTCTACATATGCTAGAACACACAATGTCCCCAGGGAGGTGCACATTAAATTTCTTAGGAAAAGCACAAGAGATGAAATTCTGAATACACAAAGGGGACAAGCCCTGATATACAAAGATAAGGAGATAACCATACTGAAACAGATCCCCAAGAAAGTGAGGGAGAAAAGAAAATATTATTCGCAATTGGCGAATAAATTATACCAGAAGGGGGTGTGGTTTCGTTGGTTGTTGCCTGAAGGTATGTTAATATTCTGGGAGGAGACAAGGGTCAGAATTAACACACCCATAGAGGCGCAGGCCTTTATGGAAAAAAATAAACTACTCCTAGAAAAACCAGAAGACATCCCAGTAGATACACAAGACACGGGAGGGGCCGGAGCACTGCCAACGGGGGGAGATGGGGAGACATCAAGAAAGCTCAGATCACACAAATAAGTAAGAAAATCCACATGATACAAATTGATTGAAATTATTTCTGAATTTACCACACTGACTATATGTTATTATGTAATATTTGAATGCTATGCAAATGTACACCATGAGTCTGGAGGGGGCGTATACCTACCGCGGTTTGCGGCTGCCACAATTTGTAACCTTCCCCATACCTTTTCCTTTTGCAAAATACCAAAAAACCAAGAAAACTTTGCTTTAAAAAAAAAAAAAAGTAAATTCATTTATTTATTTATTTAGGCCACATTTTAATGAGAAGAAACAGCTAATCATGTTTTTTTCTCACCTTTTTTCAGCCTTTACTGCCTTGGGCAAACTTTTCTTTTTAAAGACTGATAATGGCCTGGCCTATTTTTCATTGGCCTTTTTGTAATCTTGTACTAATTGGAACATTGTTTTAATTTTTGGGGGTTTTTTTCCTTACAATTCCACAGGTTAAGCCATTGTGGAACGTGTTAATTGGTCCTTAGGGACTGTCTTCTCAAACAAATAAAAAAGGAGGGATTTTGGGTACCTAACAATTTGGTGTACCCCAATTTGGCTAATTTGGCATAAGTAACATCATAGATTTAAAAATTTTATTTGCCTCCCCCGCAAGGGGGACGAGGACATGCTGTGCTTGCTTCTACAGATCTTTGCGGATTCTAGCATGTGATGCTTGTCCAGCCAAAAATATTGTTGTACCAGTTCCCAAATCCAGTTCCAGAGATGACCAAGATGACTTTACAGACAGCACAGTGGCCAATACGATCTTGCCAAAACAGCTGTCCAGTGATGTGAAAAACCAAAAACCACCAAAGCAGTGCTGACGTGGAACTTATGCGCTGCCATTTTTGCCAATTCCCTAGTCATCATTTGTTTATGTTTACTTGTTCTGTCATCTCACCCAAAAACTCATGTGAACAGTGACTGAAGTAAAAATCTATGGGTGCAGCTAACATCACACACACTGATTTGAACTGCACATGAAACATTTGCTTTCTACATGTTTGGATCCTGTTTGAATCTTGTCTGCAGTAATTCAACACTTCATTGGTTCGAACTATAAGACTATCTTTTATTGGGGATTAACTGCTTATGATCCTCACCCTGATGGCAATCTGGACTGCAAAACACAATCAACATGTGACAGCTGCTGCGATCAACCAGCCACCACCTCCACTGATGTTGATGCCGCGGATTGTCACCACTCCATTTAATGGGACCACGTCTCTCACCTGCATCCTTACCATGAATGACCCTGGACCAATGATTTTAACGTGGGCCTGGAAAGGCAAGGAGGAACATCAGCTGTCCAACTCTTCTACCATCACAATTACCTCTCGTGTCAACCCTACCTCATCCACACTGACCTTTCATCATGCCCGACTCTCAGACTCTGGTGTTTATCGGTGCCAGCTTCTTCACACCTGCCTTCCCACTCGCCAAGTCATTTCTTCACTTGACGCTTTTCTTAAAGTTTCTCACCTGCCAAGACGAAAGCGAGCAACCACCCTATCTCAGGATTGTGCGGAATGCATCCAGACCACAAAATCAGGCACTCGCACTCGTCAGACATTAATCTACCACACACTGAAGCCAGACTGTACAAAAGACCTAGACTCTTGCACCCGAAACAACACTGTGTATGCCCGCTGCACCACTTCGTCAGGAACTCAGTGTTATCACCCGCACACCCTGGGCCCTGTTTATGCTTCTGTTCACATATACGGGTATAAAGGGGGTAATTGGCGTCCGAATGCAAAATTTCAAGTACCCTCAACTCTCTTTTCGCTTGCCCAACAACGATCGGGGTATGTTGCTCACAATACCTCCGGAATCGCCCCTCAAATAACCAAAAGGGCTCAGTTTCTGTTTGTTTTGACGCTTGCACAGCCATAACTAAGGGGCAGGGTGATGGGGCTATGGGGGTCACCTGTGGCTCCTTTTCATGGGAGCAATCATACTTAACTGTACAAAAATATCTTTTTACTCTTCGCAAGGTCCAATCCACTGGGCATGTTAGTTTTCAAGAGGCTTATAACTATTGGTACACAGGCCCGATTGGAACCATCCAATCTGGCCCTGAGGGTTTTTAACTTTACCTTAGGCCCGGCTGCCACCACGTGTTCCACCGGCCATTGTAACACTGTTTGTTTATCAGCCCCTACTACGCACTCCCCTTCAACCCATTATTATGGATTTGGTCTTGGTATTGATGTCACTGGAAAGATAATGATTGGCCCCCCGAGCACATTATCAATTATTATGACCCTGCTACATGGGCCCAAGATGGCACTTGGGGCTATCGCACACTCAATTATATGCTTAATCGCATCATAAGACTCCAAGCAGTGGTAGAAATCATTACCAACAAAACAGCTCTTGCCTTAAAACAGTGCTTCTCAAATAGTGGGGCGGGCCCCCCAGGGGGGGCGCGAGGCTCCGTAAAGGGGGGCTCAGCTCAAATTATTTTATATATTTTTGTTTTGCAGGTTAAAGTTTTTTTTAATATTGTGTTCCTTTAAATCCTGTGCTCCTTTAAATCTTTTCTGCTACAGTTAATAAAGCTATTCTTTGTTGTAAATTGATCCACATTTCTTTCTTTTTTTATTCTTTTATACGTTAATAAGGATACAGTGTTATGCAGAGGTGTACTTATAACAATTTTATAGAGAAATGATACTATTTACAGTCGCGCGGGGGGCGCGAAATGTTTTCTTCTTCCTAGGGGGGGCATGACAGAAAATAATTGAGAAGCACTGCCTTAAAACAACTCGCCAAAGAAAGTGCTCTTTCCCGCACATACATTATGCAAAATCGTCTTGCCTTAGACTATTTATTAGCCAAAGAAGGGGGAGTATGTGAAAGTTTAATCTATCCAATTGTTGTATCCAGATAGACAACAGTGGAAAAGTAATTGAACAAATAACATTGGATATGGTAAAAATTGCCCATGTTCCCATCCAGACATGGTCTGGGTTAGATTTCAGAGATATGTTTGGTTCATGGTTCCCCAAATTGCCTGGCCTTCAGGCCATTGTTGCACTCATTGGTATGATTGCTTTAGGATGTATTGTATTTGTTGGATCTGGGCAACGAGAGAACAGACTGCGGACACGAAGTGACTTAACAGCTCTTTATTAATAGTAGTAGTGATCCAGCTTGCTCTGTGGTCGGAGGGTTCCCCTTTTATAGGGATCGGGTACGCCCCTCGACCAATCAGAACGATACCTGTTTCCCGCTGTAGCAGCGGACCAGAGAGGAGACTTACCCCGATATATGCTAATATCTAACACCCCTCCCCTCCTAGAAGGAACGTTGCGGTTAGTAACATAGTCTTTTAGGTATGTTGGGGTTTGCCTTACTCGGGAGGAGCGTCGCAGTTCGGGTTGGTTAGAAGTGGTTGCAGGATCGGATGCTTTTCCTGTTTCACGTTCGGGAGGTTTCGTGCCTTCGTTGCTAGGGCGTTCCGGAGTCTGCTCGGTTGCATTGTCTGGGGTTTGCTCTGCTTCGTGTTTGATCTCTTGTTCCGACCTGGGTTCGCAGGTGTCGTAGCTCTCTATGATGGGGCTCTCGAGTGGCTGACTTTCCGTTGGCAGGAAACTCTCGTCTTCGTTTCGAAGGTCTGAGTGTGCTAGGCGACCCCGAAGTTGATCGATGTGCCTTTTCCAGTTCCGCCCATCTTCCAGCTCCAGCAGATACGATCGTGGACCCGTGACGCCAATGACCTTTGCCGGCATCCACAATGTTCCCCCTGCATAGTTGTGGGCGTATACTGAATCCCCTATGCTAAAAGACCGAATTTTGCTTGTGGAGTCTGGGGGAGCTGTGGCAGAGTAATTTGGGTGAAGACGGTCCAGGTGAGACCGTAGACGGCGGCCCATGAGTAGTTCAGCGGGGCTTCTACCCGTCGTTGCACTTGGGGTGATATGCTGAATTAAGAGGTAATGGTCAATGCGTGTTTGCCAATCACCTGGACCCATCCTAGCGAGGGCCTCTTTTGCGAATCGCACCATTCTCTCCGCCTGTCCATTTGATGCCGGATGGAATGGCGCGACGAGGGCGTGCCGAATTCCCTGACCTGCTAGATATGTCTCAAATTGCATGGCCGTGAACTGGGGCCCATTATCGGAGACCAGGAGGTCGGGCAGGCCATGAGTGGCGAAAAGTCGCCGTAGAACCTTAATGACTGCCTCTGCCGTGGTTGAAGTCATTAGGACTACTTCTAGCCATTTCGAGTATGCATCCACAACTATAAGGAAGGTCTGACCTTGGAATGGCCCTGTGAAATCGATGTGTATTCGCGACCAGGGTGCTTTAGGTTTCTCCCATTCTGTGGCGGGCGCTTCCGGGGGTGCTGGTCTCGATTCCTGGCATGGGTCGCAAGTGGCCACCCACTCCTCTATTTCTTTGTCCATGTTTGGCCACCAAACGTAACTTCTTGCTAACGCCTTCATCCTAACAATCCCCGGATGACCCGCATGTAAAGCATCTAATACATTCCTACGTAAAACATACGGAATAACAACTCGATCCCCCCACAATAAGCAACCTTGTAACACTGAGAGTTCGTCCCGTTTTGACCAAAACACTTTGAATTCCGGGCCCACGTTTCCCTTCGGCCACCCCCTCCAAACCCAAGTTTGAACTTGCTTTATTAAATTGTCTTTAGAGGAGAACCTTGCAACGTCGTATGAAGAAACCGGTCCAGAGTCCAAACAGTCAATGAGCAATACCGGTACTTCTGGAGTGGGGTCTGGCAGAATGTCGGGTAATGGGCAACGGCTGAGTGCGTCTGCGTGTCCGAGAGTGGAGCCCAGTCGATGAATTAACTTGTAGGAGTACGCAGCCAGGAAAACAGTCCACCTGGTCATGCGTGGAGAAAGGGAGACCGGAGTGGGGCGGTTTCCCGCCAAAAGTCCCAACAGCGGTTTGTGATCTGTAATCAGTTCAAAATCGCGGCCGTAGAGGTATTCGTGGAAACGTTTTACTCCAGCTACAGCAGCTAGCGCTTCCCTGTCCATTTGGCTGTAATTCCTCTCGGCCGATGAAAGAGTCCTGGAGTAGAAGGCGATGGGTGCTTCTTTTCCGTCGGGCATCCTGTGGCTGAGGACTGCTCCAACTCCGAAGGGTGATGCGTCGCAGGTCAATACCAGCGGTAGGGTCTGGCTGTATTGGACAAGCAGTGAGTCAGTGGTGAGCAGGCGCTTTACTCCGGCGAAAGCAGCAGCTTCGGATCGTCCCCATTTCCATGGTGCGTTCCTCTGGAGTAGACGGTGTAGTGGCTCAGCAACGGTCGCCTTCTGCCTCAGAAAAACGCTGTAGAAGTTAAGTAGTCCGAGGAAGGCCTGCAACTCGGTCTGATTTCGTGGTGTGGGGGCGTCTTGGATCGCCTTAATTTTCTTTGAAGTGGGGTGTATTCCCTGACCATCGATTCTATAACCCAGGAATTCTACGCTAGGGACGTTAATTTGGCATTTTTCCTTTTTGAGGCGGAGACCCTTTTCTCTGATTCTGGCCAAAACAGTTCTGACTCTTTTATTTAATTGCTCCTCGTTTGCAGCGGACACCAAGATGTCGTCAAAATAGGGGACGACTCCCGGTATCCCTTGCAAAAGTCGTTCCATGACGCTCTGGAACAATCCTGGGGCAATACTCACACCGAATTGTAGCTGGTTGCATTTGAATGCTCCTCTATGCGTCACTATAGTTTGGGCCTCCGCTGTGGCGCTATCAACTGGCAGTTGCTGGTAAGCTTGTGCCATGTCTAATTTAGCAAATACCTTTCCTGGCCCCAACGAGTGCAATAAGTGCTGTACTACAGGCACAGGATATGCGCTCTGTTGTAGCGCGACATTAATTGTGCATTTATAGTCCGCGCAGATGCGGACTGATCCGTCTGGTTTGACTGGGGTCACGATGGGTGTTTCCCAGCGCGCGTGATCCACCGGCTCAAGGATTCCTTGCTCCACTAACTTATCTATTTCCTTATCTATTTTTGGGCGGAGTGCAAAAGGCACTCGTCTCGGTTTAAGTCGGATTGGCGCCACTTTGGGGTCTAAATTGAATGATATCGGTTTACCCACATACTTACCAAGACTGGGGCTGAACACATCCTCGAACTCCTTAAAAATCTGCTCAGCGCTGCTGTTTTCCACGGCGTTGATTCCGGTGACTTCTAGCCCCAAGGATTCAAACCAATCCTGTCCTAGGAGGTTTTGTAATGGTGCGCTGGCGATGGTCACGGGCAGCTGGGCTACGATGTCCTTGAAACGGATCTGGAACGTGCCTTGGCCTACGATGGGGACTCGGTTCCCCTGGTAGTCTCATAGCAGGATGTCTGGAACGCGTAGTTGGCTCTTTTTGAGGCTAGGGATAGCCTGTTTCATGGATGCCCATGAAATGATCGTCAGGGACGATCCTGTGTCAACTTCCAGCTCGCAAGGTGAGCCCTCCAAGAGGACTGTGACTTTCAGCTTTTTAGGCCGCTTGGTGTGGACTTGGCTTATTGTTGTGAGATACGTTCGCAATTCCTCTCTCTGGGTCAACTCTATCTCATCATCTGTATCCTGAAAATACTCTCGTCGAGCGTCTTGATAGAACGCTCTCTCAGCTCTTTGTGTGTAGTCTCTCTGGGGATACGCTCGCTCAGCTCCTTGTGAGTAATCTCTCTGGGGATACGATCGCTCAGCTCTTTGGGAATTTTCTCTCTGGGTAAACACTTGTGGATTTCTCTCTGGGCGCCCTTTTTGATTTCGCCAAGCCCCTGGGTTGGGCTTCTGTTGGCGGTACATGGGTGGCTGCCGTGAGGCAGGGACTTCGCTCCGGCACACTCGTGCGATGTGCCCAAGTTTGTTGCAGTGCGAACAAACAACGTTCCTGAACCTACAGGTAGACCTGGGGTGATTCCCTCCGCAACTTGCGCAGGGCGGCAAACGGAATCCGGGTCTCCCCCCAGGCCTCATGTGACTGCTCCGCATCAGGTGACTGTCCTCGAACTCGGGATCCTCGTAGTCGGGGCTTGTGTCCTCGTAGTGAACTCTGGTTTGCCTTGGTACTGGCTGGTTTACGCTGAAACCTCGTTGTATGGTTACCGCTGATTTCTCTGCTGACTCTGACGCTCTTGCTTTGTTTAGAGCTATCTGTAGGGTTAAATTCGGGTTTGCCAACAGCTTCTTTTGTAGTGAAATGTCTCTTAACCCACAGATAAGCTGCGCTAAGATATGCTCGTCCAGATCCCTGAACTCGCAGTGAGTTGCTGCTTTACGCAGGGCTGCAACATATTGATTGATTGATTCTCCCGCCTTCTGGTTCCGCGTGTTGAATTCCTTGCGGCAAACATGGCGGGAAGGTTTTGGCGCGTAATGGGTCTGTAGAGCCTGTTGCAACGCCGTCCATGATACTGCCTGTATTGGAGTAGGCGCGGTGAGGTCTCTGGCCGTGTTGAAGACTTCTTTCCCGCAGTAGCCGAGGAAGATGTTTTTCTTCCGGGCGTCGGTGATCCCCGTGTATTCGTTCGCTTCGAGAAAACACTCGAAACGAATCATGAAGGCTTCCCATTCGTCGTTCGCTGGGTCGAATGGAGCGGGGGGAGTGTGCATCGCCATTTTCTCTCGTTTGAATTTGCCGCGCTGCGTTGACCGAGATGGCTGCCGGAATTTCTGCCGAATTCCTGGGCTGGATCAAATCCGGAGATTCTGGAGGTAGCGTTCTTCGTCCTATCTGTCTCTCGATCCCACCTTCGTCGCCAATGTTGGATCTGGGCAACGAGAGAACAGACTGCGGACACGAAGTGACTTAACAGCTCTTTATTAATAGTAGTAGTGATCCAGCTTGCTCTGTGGTCGGAGGGTTCCCCTTTTATAGGGATCGGGTACGCCCCTCGACCAATCAGAACGATACCTGTTTCCCGCTGTAGCAGCGGACCAGAGAGGAGACTTACCCCGATATATGCTAATATCTAACAGTATTGCCTTGTGTCTTACCTATTTTTGTAAAAACTATTTCCAATAGTCTATCACTGATTGCTGAAAAGCGTGCTGTCGCTCAGGTGAATGCATTATGGCACAACAAGGGATATTCCTTGATACCTCAAGATGAATCTATCCAAAGCGAACTCCCGGATGCCTTTAAAGGCAGCGAGGAAGAAATAGACAATGATATCATCACCATTAACTATGATAAAAAACCTCCCATCACCTTCAGTAGTGATGAGGAGACCATTTCAACATCTCCCACTTTTTAGCAACAAGTCTAAATATTCTGCCTTTTAAAACAAAAAACAGAGGAGATGTTGCAGTAGTATCTGATCCACCATTAATGGCTAAACAAAAAACATGTGCTCAGAAGAACTATCTCTGGTAATTTTCCACTACGTGTAGGCCTCTGGAAGGAGGCTGAACCACGTTAGGAGGAAAAACAAAGGAGACAAAAGGATCTCACCACCACAATGCCAGGATGAGCAGCCAATGTAAACATGACCAAATATGGTAGTAAACCTAGTACAGGAAGCATGACCAAGTATGGTAGTAAACCTATTACAGGAAGTATGACCAAATATGGTAGTGTTAAAGCTATTACAGGAAGCATGACCAAATATGGTAGTGTTAAACCTATGCATGTACCCTTTACTCCGCCCTTCCTTGTTTACCAATAAAAGAGGTCCCCAGAGGCAACTCTGGGTGCGGCTTCATCCCGAGGAACCCTGTGTGGTATTTTCACTCTCCATCTCATGAAATCGCCCCCCGGAGAAGGCCTCTGGCCCAACCGGGAAGATTGAGCCCCGGTTTTCTACACTGATTGAATTGTCTTTCTAATGTATAGTGCTATTCCCTTTTTACTTTGGTCAGCCAGAGTTGTGTATAAAATACCTAGTTTTACTTGTTCCAGAAATTTCCTGTTTCTTTCTAATATGTACTTCCTATAAGCACATAATGTCCAGTTTCATTTTCTCTGATTTGTTGAATATTCTTTTTCTTTTTATCACCGAGTTTAGTCCGTTTATATTTATTGAGATTACTTTTATTTATTTCTCCATATCATTGGTTTATAGGTTTAGTGTATCTAGTCGTTCTTAGCTCCCTCTGCTCCTTTATCTCTTTGGCCCTTGCTCCTTCTCTTAACGCTTTCTCTTCCTGTTCTTTCTCAATTTTTCCTTGATCTTTCCCCTTAGCTTCCTGGCATTTGGCTCCTCCCTCTTCTCTTACCAGCATTGCTTCCTGTGCTGCTATATGTTGTTCATAAAATAATTCTGCTTTCTCCTATGTATCCAATCTGTGCCTTTATTCCTGCCAGTTTTCCAAGATCCCTTCTGGAACTAGCCATCTAAAACTCACCCCTTTCTTAATCAGACTCTTAGTCAGGAAGTGGTATTCTTTTCTTATTTCCCTAACCTTCCTTAGGATTTGCTTCAGTGCCACTATCTCTCTAGACTTGTATTTAATTGTGGTACTTGTTCCTTGCAATACTTCATTTTTTAAAGTTTTTAAAATAAATCTTACATGTACCTCTCTGGGCAGGTTGTTTCTCACTGCATATCTTGTATGTACTCTAAATGTTTCATCCATTCCATTTATAATGCCAATGTGTAATAATAAAAAAGAAAAAGGAGGGAAACAAGAAAAAAGAGGGTTGGTAAAAAAAAAAAGATAAAAGACAAAAAAAAGGCACTTACCCCAACAAGAGACAACCCCCCCCCCCCCCAAAAAAATTAATTCTGCAAAGGTAATCCACACTCCATTGCAAAAAGAGGAGGGAAAAAAAAGAAAGAGCGAGGTGAGTAAAAAAGGGAAGAAAATATAAAAATTTGGGTAAGCAAAAAAGGACCCAAAGTAGCCAAGTGAAAAAAAAAAAAGGGGGGGGAAGAAAAATGAAGAGAAAAAAGAGCCTTTAGTATAAATTGTCTGGATTATCTAAATTCTTCTTCCAATAAAAAGGGAAAAAGCAAGAGGAGAAAAAAACACATGCTTTCAGAAGGATAATGTAGCAGAAGAGTACAACACCCTGTTTACACAGCTGGTCTTAATTTCTTTCTTCCAGAGAGACTTTATCAGCAGTTCAGTGTTATCAGCAAAAAAGTCAAGGTCAATTCTTCTTAGTCAGCTTCCTTCCTTATTCGAGCAACTTTTATTCACCACTAGATGGCAATGCAGACAATGCAGACAAGTAATTAATCCTATTTGTCTTTTAAATCTATAGCTCTGAAAGCAGAGAATCCGAAAAAGTCCAAATAAAGAGTAAAAAGTCAAAATTTTCCAATTTGCTTTCTAGCCCTTACACAGTTAAACAATTCTCAAGATCTATCGTTTCTTTTATTCTGTTAATGGCTCCGTCTGTCTGTTTGCTGCTAGTCCGAGGGCAGGAGAGCTTTCTAGCCCCCCATTCCCCCCTGTCTAACCCCCGCTCTTTCTTTAAAAAGTTTTTACTCGGAGGTTAAAGTGAATTAAAGGAATGTTGTACTTCAAGCAATCTTATTATCTCACCCAGCTGGTCACTTCGCTGTTTTTCCAGGCTTGTTGCAGTCACTCAGCTCGGCAGCTCATAATGGCTAACTTCCTTGCTTTAGGTCCAGAGGCATCGCAAGCAATTTTGCAGGCGTTTTAGGGGAATTGTGGGTTCCCCGACCACACCCACTTGTGCCCCCTCCTCTTCACTGCTCCCCCAAAGCAGCTATGGTTAATTACCCCATAGCACAGCAAGGAGTCTGACGATTCTTCGGAGAGCCCCCCAAAGAACACGTCCTATTGCTGAGATTCAGGCCACACCCTCTCCAAAATAAATGCTTCTAATAAGTGACTAGTTTTCTTTTGAAACTTGGCTCGAGACTCATGAATCAATTAGGCCATCTTTCAGAAACCTGACAAATGCTTTGAACACATGGAGTAATTTTTAAAATGTGTGGGCTTCATCTGGATGATTTTGAATGGCTGGCATCGCTTGGCTTTTTTCAGCAATCTTAGGAAAGAAACTGGTGAAAAGAATTCTGCTGGTAGCATAGGTTATAGGTTAAATTCATTGTTGAATACAGTTTGATAGTAAGAGAGTTTGACTGGTTCAGTTCCCATTTCGCTGCTTTTTTCTTTATACAGCTCGTACATGATGCTTACATTGAATGAAGATTAGAGGTACTCTTTTTTAGTTCTAGAACGACAACAATGCGACTCCACCCTCAGAAATTAGTTAATATAGTCAATTACTGTTTGTCTGGCTGTAGCAAAGAATTGCTTATGAGGGTGCTTCCCCCTCGTCTGTAGGTGGGGTATCTGTTACTAAATGTTTCTAGCAATGATAGTTGTTCACTGGCTTTTGACTGATGAATCTATTTAGAAAGTTTACGAAATAAGTTGTTAAAAAATTAAGTCATGGTATATAGAACCTTGTCACACTCTTAACTCATTTTCGATGAAATTGACAGATAGAACCCTGTAATTCTGAGGTAGCGAAATGGTTATCCAACATCTTCTTAAAAACTTCCAGTGTTGGAGCATTCACAACTTCTGGAGGCAACTTGTTCCACTGATTATTTGTTCTGTCAGGAAATTTATCCTCAGTTCTAAGTTGCTTCTCTCCTTGATTTCCACCCATTGCTTCTTGTCCTGCCCTCAGGTGCTTTGGAGAATAGCTTGACTCCCTCTTCTCTGTGGCAGCCCCTGAAATATTGGAACACTGCTATCATATCTCACCTAGTCCTTCTTTTCATTAAACTAAACATACCCAGTTCCTGCAACCGTTCTTCATATGTTTTAGCCTCCAGTCCCCTAATCATCTTTGTTGCTCTTCTCTGCGCTCTTTCTACTCTCCACATCTTTTTTACATCGTGGCGACCAGAACTGAATGCAGTATTCCAAGTGTGGCCTTACCAAGGCATTATAAAGTGGTATTAACCCTTCACGTGATCTTGATTCTTTCCCTGTTTATGCAGCCTAGAACTGTGTTCGTTGTTTTGGCAGCTGCTGCACACTGCTGGCTCATATTTAAATGGTTGTCCACTAGGATTCCAACATCCCTCTCACAGTTACTACTATTGAGCAAGGTACCACATATACTGTGCCTGTGCTCTTTGTTTTTGTTGCCTACATGTAGAACCTGTTAGATAGCACCCAATGTTCAATGTCACATAATGTTCAATGGTCACATAATCAAACTTCAGACGCTTGGCAACTGACTCATATCTATGACAGTTGCAGTGTCCTTGGATCATGCGCTGGCCAGCTGAGTTCACCCTTTTTAACGCCATTTTTCGCCCTTCCCAGGCTCCAGAGGCTTTATAGTTTTGAGCACTCCGAAGGCATCAGGGAAGCCTCCGGACGGTCTCTGAAGCCTTCAGAGCGCTCAAAACGACCCTCCGAGCAAACAGGAAGTCACTTCCGGTTTGCTCGGAGGGTCATTTTGACTGCTCCTGAAGGTCCCTGAAGCCTCCGGAGGGCATCTGGGGGTGCGGGGGAGGCTGTTTTCGCACTCCCCAGGCTCCTATAAAGCCTCTGGAGCCTGGGGAGGGCGAAAAAAGCATGTAAAAATGGGGGGGGGAGCACCTGTAGTGTGCACATGCCCACTGGGTGTGTGTGTCGCACATTGCATTATGGGTGCAGCACGCCTGCACACAACCTCCCTGCGCTCCCCCCCCCCCCCCTTATGGCACGTGAGCCAAAAAAGGTTCGCCATCGCTGCCCTATACCTTTCCAGACAGGTGTGGCTGTCCAGTCTCTTCTTAAAAACCTCCAGGGATGCTTTGATTAAAGAAAAGAACATACCATATTTTTCGGAGTATAAGACGCACCCTTTTTCCTCAAAAAAGAGGCTGAAAATCTGGGTGTTTCTTATACACTGAATAGAGCATTTTTGCCTCCCAAAGCCCCGCCCCCTTCACCAAAATGGCCAAGCAGAGCCTTATGGAGGCTTTCAGAGAGTTCCTGGGGGCTGGGGAGGGCAGTAGTGAGCAAAAAACGGCCATTTGTTTCTCAATTTTGCGCCCCCCCCAGCCCCCAGGGGCACTCTATAAGCCTCCATAAGGCTATTTATGCAATTTTTATCACAAAAAACGGGCCCGTTTTTGTGAAAAATGAGACATTTTTTGCTCATTTTTGTGTCCCCCCCCCGAGCACTCTGCAAGCCCCCCAAGGCTACTCATGCCTTTTGTTTGAAAAAAACGGGCCCGTTTTTGGGAGGTTTGCAGAGTGCAAAAACTTTTTTTTTCCCTTTTGGAAAGCTCTTTAACTGATGAGAATTACATTGATCAAGTGCTGTGCCAGCAGAAACAAAGTCTTAGGCGCTGCAGATTGTCAGTAATTTCCTTCTCCAGCACATGGATAGATACACCTGGAAACATCTATCTACCTACCTACTCTCTCTCCCTACCTACCTACTGTATCTCTCTATCCCTCTACCTACCAACCTACCTACTCTCTCTCTCTCCCTACCTACCTACTGTATTTATATATATATATATATATATATATATATATATATATATATATATATATATATATATATATATATATATATATATATATATATATATATATATATATATATATATATATATATATATATATATATATATATATATATATACTTCGACTTATACTTCGAAAAATACGGTAAGTAGTTTTGTTTCCACATGGGAACCATTTCTTAACTTTGTGCTTAATGTGGAAAAGAATGAAACTCTGACTTTGGGCTTTACTGATTAGACTGATTGATCTTTATAGAAATGGCTTGTTTATATTATTATGAAAAAGCAAAAAGTTGTGCTTTGAGGTTAATGCCTTATTTTACTGTAACAGAGAGAGTTGGAAGTCAATGCTTCTTTTTCTTATCTTTCCTCACTTCTCCTTCCCCTTTCCCTCTGCACTGTTTTCCTATTTACTTTGTATTTTATAATACTTTATAACTCAATAAAATGATGATTTCTCACTCATTTCTTTACTAGCAGTAGAAACAAAATAAGCAGCCATAAATGTCATCTAAAGTTGTAACCCTGTTATTAGGATTCTGATGAATATTGTTGTGAATGCTTTTGCAAAACAGTGGCTGGGAAGACTTGCCACAGATAAGTTTACAAAGCACCTATTTCAAATAACATTTGATTGTGTATTCTTACTTGCCCTCTTGTACTGTACCACTGGAGTTTGGATTCAAATGCAAAAATAAAATAAAATTGGAGAGCAGAGAGAAAGAAATGCTGCACCTGTTTGCAATTGGGTCAATATTAAAGGTTGTGGGGGAAATGACATTGCCATAGGTCTATACTACAAGCCACCCAACCAAGCAGAGGAAGTAGATGAACTTTTTGCTAGTCAGCTAACTAAGATATGTAGGAAGCACACCACAATAGTAATGGGAGATTTTAACTACCCTGACATCAACTGGGAAACAAACTCTGCACCAAGTGGAAGATCCAACAGGTTCCTAACAAACCTAGCAGACAACTTTGTTTTCCAAAAAGTAGAGAAGGAAACAAGGGGATCAGCCATATTGGACTTAATCCTCACTAACAGAGAGGAAATGATAGAAGGTGTTGAAGCCATAGGAACCCTGGGGGCAAGTGACCATGCAATATTGGAATTCAACATTATCCAAACACAAGTAGTAGAACAAAGTCAAACTAGAGTCTTGGACTTTAAGAAAGCTAATTTCAAGAAGGAAGAGTTGCCCACTATCCAAGAATGGACGTTAAAAGTAGTAAACTTAGCAGAGATGGCCAAAATTTCAGCGTATCTGAAGGACCACTCAGATGAGAAGTACAAGCTGGACTGGAGAATATGGATTGACTATATTCAAAACAAATACTGGACTAAAAAATTTCAGTTAGCTTATGAATGAAGGCATAAGGAACGTTACAATTTATTCAAAGTTAGTTTAATAAAGGGGCAGTTAAAGCACAAGAATAGTAACATGTTAAAATTAGTTAGCTTATGTTAGTGTATGGTTGTTAAATGTTTATACCCTGTATTTTGCTCTGGGAGGTCGGGGGGAGGGACGGTGGGAAGAGGGAAGGGTAAGGGGGGTGATAATTGTAAAATTTATTAAAACTTTTTAATAAAAAAAGAAAGCTAATTTCAATAAACTTAGAGAGAGCTTGGGAAAAATTCCATGGATGAGAATCCTCAAGGGGAAAACAACTCAAGAAGCTTGGGAAATTTTGAAAAATGAGATTACAAAAGTCCAGTCTAGCATAATACAAATGAAGAAGAAAAATAACAGCTCCCCAAAGAAACCAGCATGGCTGCATAAAGAACTATCTGACAAACTGAAAGACGAAAAAGGTAAGTATAAAAAGTGGAAGGAGGGGGACATAACTAAGGCAGAATATCAGCAAATAGCCCGAGCCTGTAAAGATGAAGTGAGGAAAGCTAAGGCTCACAATGAAGAAAGGCTTGCCACAAAAGTAAAAATTAACACAAAAAAAAGCTTCTTCCAACATGTTAAAAACAAGAAAAAAGTTAAGGAAACAATTGGTCCATTGCTAGGAGAAAGTGGCAAGAAGGTGACAAGCAACAGGGAGAAAGCAGAACTATTTAACTCATGTTTTACATCTGTCTTTACACAAAGGGATAAAACAGTCCAACCTATCAAAAGCAGCACCACAAAAATCAGATTAGGAACACAAATTGAAATAGGGAAGAAAATGGTAAGTGAGCACCTGTCTACCCTAGATGAGTTCAAATCACCAGGACCGGATGGATTACACCCCAGGGTTCTGAAGGAACTAGCAGACGAGATCTCAGAACCACTGAATTATATCTTTCAGAGATCCTGGAACACCGGGGAACTACCAGAGGACTGGAAAAGAGCTGATGTGGTTCCCATCTTCAAAAAAGGGAAAAAAATAGATCCAGGAAACTACAGACCTATCAGCCTGACCTCAATACCAGGAAAGATTCTGGAAAAAATAATCAAGCAACGAATTTGCGAACACCTAGAAGCAAACAAAATAATAGCCAAAAGTCAACATGGATTTGTCAAAAACAGATCATGCCAGACTAATCTTATTGCATTCTTTGATAATGTGACAAAATTAGTGGACCAGAAGAATGCCGTTGATATAGTTTACTTGGACTTCAGTAAGGCTTTTGATAAGGTAGACCATAACCTACTACTAGATAAAGTAGAAGAATGTGGGTTAGACAGCATCACCACCAGATGGATTCATAACTGGCTGACCAACCGCACTCAACGTGTAGTCCTCAATGGAACTGCATCTACATGGAGGGAAGTATGCAGTGGAGTACCCCAAGGCTCTGTTTTAGGCCCAGTACTCTTCAACATCTTCATCAATGATTTGGATGAGGGAATAAATGGGGAACTCATCAAATTTGCAGATGACACCAAGCTGGCAGGAATAGCCAACACTCCAGAAGATAGGCTTAAGATACAGAAGGATCTTGACAAACTTGAACATTGGGCACTATCTAATAAAATGAAATTCAATGGTGAAAAGAGTAAGGTTCTACATTTAGGCAACAAAAACGGAATGCACAGGTACAGTATAGGTGGTACCGTGCTCAATAGTAGTAACTGTGAGAGGGATCTTGGAGTTCTAGTGGACAACCATTTAAATATGAGCCAGCAGTGTGCAGCAGCTGCCAAAAAAGCCAACACAGTTCTAGGCTGCATCAACAGAGGGATAGAATCAAGATCACGTGAAGTGTTAATACCACTTTATAATGCCTTGGTAAGGCCACACTTGGAATACTGCATTCAGTTCTGGTCGCCACGATGTAAAAAAGATGTGGAGACTCTAGAAAGAGTGCAGAGAAGAGCAACAAAGATGATTAGGGGACTGGAGGCTAAAACATATGAGGAACGGTTGCAGGAACTGGGTATGTCTAGTTTAATGAAAATAAGGACTAGGGGAGACATGATAGCAGTGTTCCAATATCTCAAGGGTTGCCACAAAGAAGAGGGAGTCAAGCTATTCTCCAAGGCACCTGAGGGTAGAACAAGAAGCAATGGGAGGAAACTAATCAAGGAGAGAAGCAACTTAGAACTGAGGAGAAACTTCCTGACAGTTAGAACAATTATTCAGTGGAACAGCTTGCCTCCAGAAGTTGTGAATGCCCCAACACTGGAAGTCTTTAAGAAGATGTTGGATACCCATCTGTCTGAAACGGTATAGGGTTTCCTGCCTAGGCAGGGGGTTGGACTAGAAGACCTCTAAGGTCCCTTCCAACTCTACTATTGTATTTTATTGTATTATTGTATTAATTCTTTAAGGCATCTTTTTTCCCTGGGATTATGCAGCTTCCTGGGATTATGCAGCTGCCTTTCTTCCCCAGAAAAGGCCAGATTTTGTTTAAAAGAATTGCAGACAAATGCATCCCTGTCGACCATAGCAATGTACAATCCTACACTTATAATTTTTCTGCTTTTTCAAGACAGGTGGACGCAATGCGAAACAGAACACTGGCTGCAGATAGCTCTCTTTTTCACATTGCAGGAAAGTTCAGAAATGGCTCAGAGAGTTAACTGACTGGCTGATTTTGGGCCAGTCATTCCCCCTCTCAGCCCAGCCTACCTCATAGGACTGTGGTGGGGAAAATAGGAAGGGGGGGGGGGGATACTTGGAATGTTTGCTGCTTTGAATTACTTATAAAAATAATGATGGAATATAAATAAAGAAATAAATGATTTTTCTGGAGGATGGTGTTTTGCTTTGTGGCAAGTCAGCTTCCCATTTTTTAAAAAGTTTAAACATATTTTGAAGAATATATAAATACAGGTAGAGTAGATAAATTGCCAAGCAACCAGCAAGGTATGTACAGGCATACATTGGCCCTCTGGGTGGTACAAATGGGGACCCCAGGGCTCAGATAATTGGTAGAGCATACAGAGATCCAGTAGTCATTAAATCACCATTCTCTGTCTTCTTTTTATAATACTGCAAATCCACCCTTCTCAGAGGACCCTTTCTGCAAATTCAATCTATCAAAATAGTCAACATGAACAATTTGTAGGAAAAGTTATCACATGAGCTGTTGGGAGTATACTCCTAGTGTTGGGTAGGCAACATATATCTATATACAATAACAAATGGTCGTTGTTGCTTTAAATGGGTGAATGTACTTATCAGCTATAATTAACTTTACAGTAAGAGGGAGTCAGAAGAGCTCACTCTCTCTCTCTGCTTGTCCTATGCTTGATAACTACTTGCTCGCTTGATGACTGGAATGTGAACTGCAACTGTAAGCAATTGTTTGTTCTTTGAATTGTGTTTGGACATATATCTATCACTGCTTGTGAAGCAATTAGTAGTAGTAAAGCTACTTGTTTTTTACTAGCAGTGTCTGAAACTCTATTCATGTGTTTTTTCTACTAGCAACGTTTTTTTCTCTTTAGTTGTACATTCCGCTGCGCTATTTTCTGTCTTCCAACGGAGATACCCCTAACACTGGTTATGGGCCCAGTGTACCTAGTGTATCCAGAGTGCCAGCTGCAGCCTTAAGAGAGTGGAGTTGCTACACACATTATAGTTTTGCAAATATCTGGTTAGTCAGATATACCTGGGACGATGGCACAAGGCCAAACTCCAAATTTATCGTTGGTCACCCGGCTGGATGGCACTAACTACATATCCTGGTCCACAAAATGTAGTTTGCTATTGTGTAGTGAAGGGCTATGGGACGTAGTGCAGACCCCACCGGATATCACTGCCTGGGATGCAAACGATGATGATGATGCAAGGAAGATTGCAGAGTTCCAGAGAAGGAATGAACGGGCGTTATGCATTATTGGCCTCACACTGGCTGACCAACAACTGAGTCATATCCGAGGTGAAACTTCTGCTGCTAAATGTTGGGACAATTTAAAGAAACTATATGTTCGAGACTCTGTGGGTGCCCATATTAATATTACGAGAAAACTCTTTAGAACACAACTCACCAAGGGTGGTAACATGCTAGCACATCTGAACTACATGAAACAGATGTTTCAAGAGCTACATGAGAAAGAGTTAATTTTTTCGGAGCAGCACCAAGTTTATATTATTCTCTCATCACTTGATGAAAGCTACAACGATTTTGTAACATCTTTTAAAGTTCTATCTCAACAGGACATTACATTGAGGTCCACTACCTCAAGACTGCTGGAAGAGTCTAGAAGAAGAGAAGATAGAAAACAGTTAAGAGAGAGGATGCCAGAGAGCAGTGATTTACCTAGTTATGTATATACTGTAAAATGTTGTTATAATTGTGGTAAGAAGGGTCACATTGCCAGGTTTTGCAAAAAGCCAAATCCACAGAAACCTCTACAATCTAGAAAACATGAGATTAATGTGACTATAGCTAATAATGCATCATTTAACCACAATTTGTGGATTATTGCCAGTGGGGTGTCAATGTGCATTACTAAAGATAGAAAAAACTTTGTAAAGTTGGTCACAAGTAAACAACACGTTTCTTTAGCGAATGGGTGGAGGCTAAAGGTATCGGCTGAAGGTATTGCTAAATGTCCATGTATTGCCGAAACATTGCATATGTTATATGTACCAGAAATTAGGTTTAATTTGCTTTCAGTTAGAGTTTTGGTTAATCATGGCTACATTGTAACATTTAAAGGGGATAATTGTTTTATTGAAAAAGGGGGTATTAAGGTTACTGCTAAGCTACAAGATGGGTTATATGTAATGTCTGATTCCTATGTTGTTAATTCTGTGTGTTCGAATGTTAAACCCCACAATGAGAGTATTCACTTAATGCATAGGCGAATGGGACATATCAGTTTCAAAATGTTGCAAGAAACAGTGAAGTTAGTTGATGGAGTGAAGATAAAGCCATGTAGCCTGTATATAAATTGTAATGTTTGTAATGAACAGAAGAGTAGAGCTACTCCGGTTAATAGGTTAAACGGGTTTAAGCCCAAGAAACCATTAGAAGTGGTATTTGCAGTCTTAATAGGACCAATGAAACCTAGTTTGGGGGGTGCCTGTTATGTACTAAGCATTTTAGACCACTATTCCAGATATGGTTTTTTCTTTTTTGTTAAAGAACAAAACAGAAACATTTCAACGGTTCACTAACTGGGTTAAATTTGTAGAGAGGAAAACAAGTCATAAGATTATCACCGTAGTGACTGATAATGGTACAGAATTCATAAACTCCAATTTTACAACTTTGTTGCAAAAGGCTGGTATACAACATAAACGTTCTGTACCTTATTGCCCACAACATAATGCATTTGTGGAAAGAAGAGGGCAGACATTGCAATCTATGGTTAGAACGATACTGGCTGATGCTGGATTGCCTGAATCATTGTGGGGTGAGGCGATGATGTGTGGAAATCATATTTTAAACAACATAATTAACACCACAACTGGTGAAATACCGTTTACCAGATGGTATGGCAAGAAACCAGACCTCAGTTACATACACATATTTGGAACTCCAGCATGGGTTCATATTCCCTCGCAATTAAGACATAAAGGACAAGAAAGAGCTCAACAGCTAATTTTTATAGGCTATAATTCTAACCACCGGGCATACAGATTTTGGCAAAAAGGATCAACAAAGATTGTTAGTAAAGTAGAATAAAATATGGATTAAAATATAATAATGAAGACTTGGCATAAAAGGGACAGTTAGAAGCTTGCTTAAAGGGACAGGGAAATGTCATCAGCCCTCAACCACAACATGTTCCAGTAAAAGTCCCTATGTCAAAAGTCCAAAACCACAAGGTTCAACTAAAGTTCGTTAATGGCACGTAGTCCATACCTGTAACAAAAGGAGAAGTAAGACCCCCATCTACTTATAAGGCTTTTTCCCCAAAATAACCAATAAGAAATGTGTTAAGTATTTCCGTGTTACGCTGCTTTGAGAATGTATAAAAACGCGTGCATCAATAATAAAGGTGTTCAGAAATTCACAACGTGAGCCATGGGCTAACGTTTCTGAACCTGGCTGCCAAATAAACTTTTCCTGTATCCTGAGAAGTCTAAGCCTGTCATTTTCTGCAACATTAGCAGTGCAAATGCCAAATTTATGGAACATATAGGGTGGAAAAGGTTAGATCCAAATAATGAAGTGATTATAGAAACCAAGCCAAGCACTAATGAAGATGATGAGAAACCAGCTGTTGTGTACTGAGCCGGTCCACCAGTAGGTGGCGCGCGTAGACCTTCCTTTCATTGGCCCATACATCCGGCGGGAGAATCCTCATTACCCTATTGGTCCCCCGACTGACAGCGTTTGTATAAATTGCTGTCAGCCGGGGATTGTGTATCTTGGCTTAGTCAGTTACTGTTGTTTTTAAATAAAGATTAACTTCTAGCAGGCGCCAAAATTTTCTCCCTGCCAGGCGCCAAAATTTTCTCTCCCTAGGTGACATCGACGACTCTTGTCCGGAATGGGTCGTCGACGCTTCCTCCTCCTCCCAGGGAGAACGTGGTAAGATCCATCTCTCGCTTCAGATCGAAGGCAGCCCGTGCTCCATGGAGCTGGACACCGGATCTGCCTGTTCTATCATGTCCTGGAGCACCTTCTCTTCTCTTCTGCCTAACTTCCGAACACGTGACCTAACTCCTGCCTGCTGCCGTCTTCGAGACTACCAGGGCAACCCAATTCCGCTGCTGGGTTGCGCGTCGCCTACTGTTACCTACGGTTCTTTCAGTGGGCGTCTGCCACTACTAATTGTAAAAAAAAACCTAGCTTCTCTACTAGGGATGGACTGGTTCCGTGCTCTCGGTCTATTTGTTTCGGGGATCCACTCCACCCGGTGTTCTTCTTCCATTGGGGATGACCTTTCTTCCCTTCTTTCTGAATTTTCTGATGTTTTCTCTTCTTCTCTGGGCTGCTATACGGGCTCTCCTATTTCCCTCAACCTTGATCCTACTGTTGCTCCTATCCGTCTCAAAGCCTGACGTCTGCCTTTTGCCTTAAGGGCAAAGGTAGACGCTGAAATTGATAAGCTTCTTGCCCAGGGGGTGCTTCAACCTGTGGACTTTTCTTCGTGGGAGACTCCTATAGTAGTCCCCTTGAAGTCCGACGGATCCGTAAGGATCTGCGCGGACTTTAAGTCAACGGTCAATAAGGCCCTTCAAGCCCATCCCTATCCTGTTCCAGTTGTGCAACACGTCCTGCACACACTTGGCCAGGGCAAGATTTTTGCTAAATTGGACCTTGCGCAAGCATATCAGCAGCTCCCTGTTGACGATGCCACGGCGCTTACGCAAACAATCGTGACCCACCGTGGCGCTTTTAAATGCAAAAGGCTCCAGTTTGGCATTAGTGTTGCTCCTGGCATATTTCAAAGTCTCATGGAGCAGTTGCTCCATGGGATCCCTGGCGTCACTCCCTACTTCGACGATGTCCTGATCGCTGCTCAGGATCGATCAGGACTCGCCAAAGTTCTTCACTCCGTCCTACAGCGTTTCCGTAAAGCTGGCCTCCGCCTTAAACCCTCCAAATGCCAGCTTGGCGTTCCCTCTGTTGAATTCTTAGGTTTCCTCATTGACCGGCATGGCGTCCATCCCTCCCCCTCCAAAATAGACGCCATTCTCTCCGCCCCCACTCCCTCTAACAAGGTTGAGTTGCAGGCCTTTCTTGGCCTCCTCAACTTCTATTCCTCTTTCATTCCTCATAAAGCTTCCCTCACAGAGCCTCTCCATAGGCTTTTAGATAGCTCTGCCGCCTGGACATGGACTAGCCACGAAGCGCAGGCGCTTGCGGCTGTAAAGGAATCCCTCACGCGCCCACCTGTCCTGGAACAATACGATCAGTCCCTTCCTCTGCTCCTTGCTTGCGACACCTCCCCTTTTGGCGTCGGGGCTGTCCTGAGCCACGCTTACCCTGATGGCTCGGAAGCCCCTATTGCTTTTTACTCCCGCACTTTGTCCAAGCCTGAGCGAAATTACAGCCAGCTGAACAAAGAGGCGCTGGCTGCCGTTGCGGGGGTAAAACGTTTTCACCACTATCTCTACGGCCGTCCTTTCTCCCTCTTTACGGATCACAAGCCTCTTTTGGGCATCCTCGCAGGGGATCGCCCTACTCCTCCCATCCTCTCCCCTCACATGTCGCGCTGGGCGGAATTCCTCTCTGCTTACAATTACTCCCTCATTCATAAGCCCGGCCGCCACATGGGCCACGCGGACGCTCTTAGCCGCTGCCCGCTTCCCCTGCTTCTTTCCGACCCAGCTCCCATCGAGTCCATCCACCTCCTGGACGAACTCCATCTGCCCATTACCGCCTCCGATATAGCCCTGTCCTCTCTCTCTGATTCCACCATTTCTGCTGTCCTTAACTATGTTCACAGGGGATGGCCTCCCTCCTCTGTCGAACCCCGTTTTCTCCCCTTTTACCGGCGCCGCACAGAGCTCTCCGTGCTTCAGAGTTGCCTCCTATGGGGCCATCGCGTGGTCATTCCTGACCGTTTGCGCCAGTCTGTGCTTGCACGCCTCCATGAAGGGCACCCAGGCATAGTCCGGATGAAATCCCTGGGCAGGGGGTATGTCTGGTGGCCCTCCATGGATGCAGACATTACGGCTTGGGTGCAGCGCTGCACCCCATGCCAACAGTTCCGTCCCGCCCCTCCCTCCGCCCCTGCTCGCGAGTGGGAACATCCTAGGGCTCCGTGGAGCCGCCTCCATATAGATTTCATGGGCCCCCTCGCAGGCACTTCCTTCTTCCTTGTTATAGATGCCTGGTCTAAGTGGGTGGAACTTTTTCCTATGCCCTCTACCACCTCCGCAGCCACTATCCGCATCCTTAATTCACTGTTCAACACCCATGGGTTGCCGGACGTCATTGTCTCGGACAATGGCCCCCAGTTCACTTCCCAGGAATTCCAACAATTCCTTGCAGTTTTGGGTATTCGCCATGCCCCAGTCGCTCCCTTTCACCCTGCGGGGAATGGCCTGGCTGAACGCGCTGTGCGGTCCGCCAAGGAATCACTTGCCCGCATGGTGAATCTTCCTTTATCCTCCCAGATTACTACCTATCTGCGTTCCCCCTCACAGGTAAAAGTCCTGCTGAACTCCTCTTGGGCAGAAAAATCTGGACCACCCTGGACCGTCTACACCCTCTGTATTCCTCTTCCCCTCTTCCTACCTCTCCCCCTCCTAGGGCTTTTCGGGTGGGTGAGAGGGTTTTTGCACGGAACTTCGCAGGTGATCCGAAGTGGGTAGCCCTAGCGACGCTGCCTGCCGGCCTAACGACAACAATGCAGCTAGCTCCGAACCCGTGTCCCCCACCACGTTTAGATCTGCAGACTTATCTCGTAACTTTGGTGCACCTCCCGGGGCGGGGCCTTTGGAACAGCTCCGCCTGCCTTCCGGACCGAGCCATCCTTCTATGTCAACCACAGCCACTCCTCCCCTGCGAAGATCTCTGCGCGTGCGCCAGCGTCCCGGGTATTTACGGGACTACGTCTGCGCGAACCAGGGGAAAGTGGTGTTGTGTACTGAGCTGGTCCACCAGTAGGTGGCGCGCGTAGATCTTCCTTTCATTGGCCCATACATCCGGCGGGAGAATCCTGATTACCCTATTGGTCCCCCGACTGACGGCGTTTGTATAAATTGCTGTCAGCCGGGGATTGTGTATCTTGGCTTAGTCAGTTACTGTTGTTTTTAAATAAAGATTAACTTCTAGCAGCCGTCTTTTACTCCTTGCCTTGGAACACAAAACCAGCATTGAATAATAAAAATGAGTTGTCTACTGAAGAGGGAGTAGTAGAGCAGGAACAAGTAAAAATAGGAAGTCTGGTTATAAGTCCTGAGTTACCAAGGCATTCTACATGAGTAACTAAGCCACCTGATAGGTATCAGGCAACTATGGCTTATCAGATTAACAAAGTTCCTGCAACATACCATGAATTGACCACATTTCCTCTAGAAGATCAAAAGGAATGGAGAACTGCAATGACTAAAGAACTTAAGTCTTTGCAGAATATGAAAGTATATGAAAACACTGATTTACCTCCAGGTAAGAGAACAATCGGTAGTAAGTGGATATATAAAATAAAAACTGGAGTAGACGGAGCCATAACGTATAAGGCTAGGCTAGTGGCTCAGGGTTTTGACCAAACAGCCACAGATTACGATGAAGTGTTCGCACCTAGTCTAAAATCCACTACACTTAGAGCTGCTTTAGTTTGGGCTGCAAAAAATAAGTATTTGATTAAACACTTAGATGTAGAAACAGCTTATCTACATGCACCAGTACAACACACAATCTATATGAAAAAACCAGCAGGAATCGAAGACAATGACACGTCTGAATGTTGGCTTCTGAAGAAGAGTCTTTATGGCTTAAAACAGTCTGATTATGAGTGGAACCAGTGTGTAGTCAACCTTTTAACTAGCATCGGATTTAAAGCTGGTTTAGCTGATCCATGTCTGTTTAGAATGGAAAGGGATGGAGAAGTTTCATTACTTTTTTTTATTTACGGACGATATAGCATTGTTAACTAAGGCAGAACAAGAGGCTATTAATATAATTGAACAATTGAAACATTTCACTGTAAAAGATCTGGGTGAAATACGTCAGTATTTAGGATTAAGGTTTGCTAAAACCAGAGGAGGGTTTAAAATATCACAGATGGATAAAATAAACAATTTGCTGAAACAATTCAAGATGGAACTATGTAAACCCTCAAAGACTCCTATGAATTAGGATTTCAACAATAGCAATGAACAGAGTGCTATGTTTGATAAGGGGTTGTACCAATCACTAATTGGAAGCCTGTCATATCTAAGCAATTGGTCAAGGCCTGATATTGCATACAGCACAAACCAATTAGCTAGGTATAATTCAGACCCAACTGAGAGGCATTGGCAGGCTGTGAAAAGGATTTTAAGGTATTTGAAGCAAACAATGCACTATGCGCTGTACCTTGAACCTAATGAGGAGCTAAAGCTGACCGCATATGCTGATGCAAGTTTTGCAACAGATATAGACACAAGAAAGTCAACGTCTGGAATAGCTGTATTCTTGGGTAAGGCATTGGTTGGATGGAGATCCATTAGGCAGAAACATCTGACTCTGTCTACTATGGAATCAGAATTTTCATGTCTATCACTACTATGTACTGATATAATACGTTACAAACAGTTACTGATAGATCTAGGAATAGAAGTAAATGATTCTATTACCGTGTACGAGGACAACCAGGCAGCTATTCAAATGGCTACTAATTTGGCAGTTAAAACTAGAACGAAACATACAGATCTGCGTTATTTGAATGTATGGGAGAGTATTAAAAATAAGCTAGTGGAGTTAACATACTGTATGTCAGAAGATAATATAGCCGACCATTTCACAAAGGCTCAGGGTGCTATTAAACATAAAGAAAGTTGTGAACGATATGGACTGAAAATGTGAATATATATTGGCTACCCAAAGGGGAGAATGTTGGGAGTATACTCCTAGTGTTGGGTAGGCAACATATATCTATATACAATAACAAATGGTCGTTGTTGCTTTAAATGGGTGAATGTACTTATCAGCTGTAATTAACTTTACAATAAAAGGGAGTCATGAGAGCTCACTCTCTCTCTCTGCTTGTCCTATGCTTGATAACTACTTGCTCGCTTGATGACTGGAACGTGAACTGCAACCGTAAGCAATTGTTTGTTCTTTGAATTGTGTTTGGACATATATCTACTATCACTGCTTGTGAAGCAATTATTAGTAGTAAAGCTACTTGTTTTTTACTAGCAGTGTCTGAAGCTCTATTCGTGTGTTTTTTCTACTAGCAACGTTTTTTCTCTCTAGCTGTACATTCCGCTGCACTATTTTCTGTCTCCCAATGGAGATACCCCTAACACGAGCTTATTTAAATAATTGGAAAATACAGTACAAAGTAATTGTGTGGAAACAGGGTCCAATATTTTTATATTCATAAAGCATTGTTGCCAAAAATAGATGCTTTCAATTATAAGGTACTTCTAACGTACTGCTATTAAATACCTTTTGCTCTCAGTCACCAAAAGTGAATACTTCCAAAAGTTTCCAAGAGCTTAATTCCAACACTTAAAATATATAGGGCAGTGTTGGTGAACCTTCTTGGCACCGAGTTTCGACATGGGAGAACGCACGCGCACGGAAAAGCACCAGAAACTGGAAGAGCATCTCCCTGACGCGCATGCACGGGAGCACAGGAAACTGGAACAGCAGTTCCCCGGCGCACATGTGCATGCCGGAAAGCTGAGCTTCTGGTTTCTGGCATGCACATGCGTGCCGGTCACCTGGTCTTCCAGTTTCTGGTGCACATGTGCGTGCAAAGACCATGCATGCCGGAATCCGGAAGAGCAACAGCCGATGGCTGGTGTGCCCGGAGAGATGGCTCTGTGTGCCACTTCCAGCACGAGTGCCATAGGTTCGCCATCACGGCTATAGGGTCACTAGGAGTTGCCGTATAATCCATTCCAACACCACAAATGTGCAGGGTTTTCTCCTCAAAAGTCCTTCATATTATTTTCTGATCTATTAAAAAAAATTAATCTTCCCTTCCCCCTCATCATTCTCTCCCCCCCTTTCCCACCCACCCCAGGGCCAAAACCCCTGAAAGTGACCACCCTACCTGCCAGGCTGTTGTAAGAATTTGCCAGGCTGGTAGCCCCCACAGAGGCAGTCGAAGCGGCATCCTCGGAGTCTTCCTGGGCCAGCAACAGCCCCTTCATCTCCAGCAACGCCTTGTGATACTTGCCGATGGCTTCCTGGCACTTCTTCTTCTTGAGCTCCTTGGCTTTTGAAATCCAGCACTCTTGGACCAGCTGCTTGGGCTTGGCAGCCAGAGAAGCGGCGCTGGATTTCAAAAGCCAAGGAGCTCTTTTACAAGGAGTAGTACTGCCAGGAAGCCATCGGCAAGAGGCCTGGGAGGAGAGTATTCAGAGGCAAGCAGGAAATGGCAGGGGCTAGCGGACTGCCTCCTGGACAGCACGGGCAGGCAGAAAACGGCGCGGGTGAAGGAAAGGCCAAACACGGCTGGGCGCGCTTGGCAGTAGGAGGTGGCATGATGGGGCTGTTTTGTTCGTCACTGACGGAGCCACTGACTGCAATGTAGAAACGGGAAATGGGGTGGCCAGCATGAAGGAAGGAAGAGGAGGGAGAAGAGAGGGAAAGTAGCCTCACTTTGCGCTGGCCGCTCCATTGCCCAAATGCAGCATTGCGTCACGGAGCTTTCCTCATCCACCATCGCCCAGATGCCCTCGCTTCTCCCAAGCATTTTTTGTCTACCTGATTTCTAGCTCCGTCGCATTTCTTGCCATCATGTGCAGGGAAAGAAAAGTTTGTGGGACTAAAAAAATTCACTGAATCAATTCCAACTTCACAAGCTCTTTTTATTTCATGAGAAGTTGGAATTGATTGATTTAACTGTTTTTTTTAGCCCCACAAACTTTTGTTTCCCTGCACATGCCACAAAAACCTTGTCTTTGCCGGCTGACACCGAAAGGCAGAGCAAGAGCTGCCTGGAAGAAGCCAATCAACCTGAGAGTCAGGAATACCCTTACTCTCAGGCTGGGCCATGGGGACCACGTGGGAAGACGCAGGCAAGCAGGCTAGGCCATGGGCTCTGCCCCTAATGTTTGGAAACTGAAAGCTGAAAAATTTAATATGCCCTATTTGCTGCGAGTCGGCTGTGGCGACTTGTCCTAGACCGATTCAAGCAAAAACATTTCGTTATGCAAATTATTTACTTTATGATTTTTCTCTAAACTAACGTAATTTTTTCCTAGTCACATACTCTTCAAATGTCTTGCTGAAAATCATAAAATTGATTTACACATCCCCAGCAATCAATGCACTTTGCTCACATATCCTTTGTATCAAAATTCTGCAAAACATCTTCCCAAGCACTTAAACTAATCCTGCTGGGGGGAGGGGTGTTGCATTTACACAGTTGCGTTTTTCTCTACGTATAGAACAATAACAGCATTTTTAACAGCCAGATTTGAATGCAATTTTCACATATTAAATATTTTGAATGGCCATTCCATATTTTAATTTTTCCCAGGAACACCATTTTAATGGGCATCTTCATTACTTTTCTACATTCTCAAAGGATTTACAGCTTTCTTTTCACTCTTTTTTCTTGGGCACTAACTTTAAAGGCATTTAAACTTCACTCTTCAACATATCACTGTAATTTCCATACAAATGTATAAAATGCTCCTTCAAGTATTTTCTTATTTCGTCTGCATTTCCCATGATTTTATTTCTTTTTCATGCAGATCTACTCTTAAATAACAGAGTCAAAATACAGACCTTTACCTAAGCACATATTCCCCAAGATATTCTTGGGTCTTTGAATGGCCCGGTCATTTATTTATTTATTGGGGTTGGGTGGGGTGTTTACTGTTGTACCTTGTTCCAATGTTCATTATTTCCCCCAAATTTATTCCAGATTCTTTTTGTTATCACCATTCTATGGACTGTAGCATGCAAGCTATTTTCATACATACTCATGGCAATCCAGTGGTACCAATACATAATTGCTAACATACATTGTAACTCTGTCATTCATAATTAAAACTCACACCTTCACTTTCATGCATATATTCATAACCATGGCTCTTTAAGATCACACCCAAGATTCATTCAGCTCTACTGAATTATTTCCTCTTCTATTGATTTTATGAACAGCATAGCTACTTATTTTTTTCAGTTTTGAAATATCTGGACAGATATGCTATCAGTGGTAACTAAAATCACTATTCTATATACCGTATTTTTCGGAGTATAAGACGCACCTTAATTTTTTTTGGGGTGGTGGTGGGGGAAATAAGAAAAAAAGAATTCTGCCTCTGCTTACCAGCATCAGGATCAGTGGCATCCTCATTTCCACTCGGATTTTGATAATGAGCAGCACAGATCTTTTTATCCATTTAAAACAAACCCTATCACCCTACGTGCATTTAACTGGAGTGAGTAGGGTGGGGAATGATTTTCATGGGGGCAGAAAATAAGGACTTGGCAATGAAGACTCCGCTCCCGAGATGCCCCCATTTTGCTACCTATAGCCGTAGGCATTGAAAGCCTGGCTTTCTCGCAAGGCTTGATAGAGATACAGCACTTCAGTCCTCCTGGATGCTGCCATCTCGTAAACACGGTGCCGGGCTTCTCAACATGCCCCCTGCGCCTTTGCTGCCTCGGTCGGAGCCTAATTTCGCAAACGGCCCGGGGAAGCATGGAGGTCAGAACTCGGTTGGCGAAGCAGGCGCTGCGCAGGAGGTGTAAAGGAAGGCAGCGAGCAGCTCTGCCTGCCCTTTTTCCAGATGACCCAGGCAGAGGGCAGTCGGCTTTTGCTCCTGGCCCAGGAAGAAAGAGGTGAGTCTGTGGAGAAGGAGGAGGAAGGTGCGTGGCTCTGCGATGTGCAACAGGGAACTGGGGAAGAAAACATTTTCAGGTGGCAGCACTGACTGTAGCCCCCCTTTTTTGGATTCGGGGAGGGGATCGCAGTGCTGCTGCCTGAAAACACTTTCCTCCCCGATTTGGGCAGAGGCTGCCTGAAAAACACTGTTCCAGGTGACGGGGATTGCCAAAAACGAGCATCGCTTTTTTGGTCTCTGCACGCTGAAACCGCCGCCCCCGTGTTTTCACGAGGTCAAGCGACTCCACAAATAGGGGAATCGGGCCAACGGGTGGTGGTGGCTGGAAAGGAGAGACATTTCGCTTTCAGGGCCTTCGGACTATAAGACGCACCCAGATTCTCACCCTCTTTTTTTGGGGGGGGGGTGCGTCTTATACTCTGAAAAATACAGTAGATTGAGTGATGCAGTGTACCAATAGATCCAAGATACTAGTGGACACTGGTCAAAAGAGTTTTAGAAATTTTTCAAGTAGTTGGTATTCAAAAGGAAGTATGAAAAGAAAATGCAACTATTATTATAATCCATATATTTATGATACTATAAAAATAAATTATCTAATCATCATCAGTTATGAGACCTAAATCATGTAGGGCTTTGAAAGTATCATTTTCTTTCCTGTCCTCCCAATGTATTAGAGCAGCAAAACAGTATTTTCTGCCACTCTGGTTATATCTAGCAATCAAACAATATGGTGTTGTGGCCAAAACCTGGCTCACCAAAGCCACCACATTGCTTTGAAGATATAACATAAACAGATTAGGCATACAAATAACCATAGTGTACATCAGACTTCCAGCAAAGCACTGATTGCTTGCTGAGCAGCTCTGAGCAAAGCAGAACTACAGCCAATACACCTTTGGTCTATTACATTTCAAGGACCAGATAAAGAAAGAGGAAGACATAGTGTTAATTACAGTATGAGATTGGAATGTTTTTGGATAAACCCATCTTGATGCTCTTCTCATTACTGATCCTTTCCTACTAGGTTAGCATGCTAGCTGTACTATATTTGAGATACAGCCAGTGAAGATAAATAATCTGAGTTATTTGGGCTACTGGTTCCTGTCTTATTCTCCCCCTGTTGCCATCCAGGATCAATTCACCTTGCTGAGAATGTTTCATTGCAAGGGGACTTTAAGCAGTTCACATGTAGGAGGGAGGAGGTATCTTACACAGTTAGTAGGGAATGCAATTTACATGTTTAAGTGGGTACCTTTAATCACTACAGGAAGAGAAATCAGAGATGGAAAGTTTTTGTTAGATCAGGGCAATGAGAGGACAGACTCCAGACATGAAGGCAACAACAGCTCTTTATTAGCAGTCAAGTGTGTACAATCCAGCAACTGTGAGGTCTGACAGCTCCCCTTTTATAGGGAGCTGTCAGGCCTCTCAACCAATCAGATTAACCCAGGCTTCCCGCCTAAATGGAGGACTGGAGTGGAAACCTCTATAACTATTTACAATATCTAACAGTTTTTACAGAGGACAGAAAAAAATCCTTCACTATTATTTATATATACATGCAGAGAGAGAACAAAACAAGTGGATTATCAACCCGCAAGTGCTCAGAAAGAAGATCATGATACCATTTGGAAGAATCCATCAGTAGGGTCAGGGAAGTTACTGTGTTTTGCTAATTCATGCTGTGTGACAAGAGCCACACGTTCAACATCTTCATTGTCTGACTCATCATCTTTCTGTGGAAAACAAAACAAAACAAAAGAAAATCAGGTACAGAATGTCTGAGAAAGCACATATACTTCATGCGTGGCAGGTACATGTGACCACAGGGACGCTGCAATGCAAGTGCAAGGACTGGTTAATAAGTCACCTTTTTCAGTGCTGTTGAAACATTGACCAGTCACTAAATGGTTTAGGATTACTTGTAGTTGAATGCTACATTATCTGGACTGTCAATGGATGCAGAAAATGTAAAGTCTTACCAATCATGTAGTACCCATCCAGATTTCTGCAGTTCAAATAGTGTAGCCCAGCCCCAGGCACTACTTGCTTAATCTTTAATCTAGAATTCACTTGTGATGACTGAAATGAAACTGGGCTTACTGTATTCCCCTTCCTGGTTGTATAAGACGTGGCTATAATTTGCAAGGTTTGTTCAGGCTTTTGTGTGTGGATTCGGAGTTTAATGCTACTGCTTAACCTTGCTAACCAGGACTTTTAATGTATATTGTTTTATAGAATTTGGAGAGAAAAAAGATGACCTTGGCCACTTGGCATGGCTGGCTCAGGAAGTGAAGTCCACAAGTCTTAAAGATGCCAAGTTTGGAAACCCCTCAGCTAGATAATAGAATTTCCTCCCTTGGAAATTCTCTGTGTCACTGCTATAACTCATTGGTCCTCAAATTGTGGTCACATCAAATACATGTTTTTCAGAAAACACAAAGAATTGGCACAGCACTTTCAAAGGTCTTAGGGAATCATGAGTTTCCAAAAGCAAAGAAGTCTCCTTCCTCAAAATGTAAGATAAAGTAGTAGAACAATTGCTACTATTCAATTAAAGATACCGTATTTTTTGGAGTATAAGAGGCACCTTTTTCTGTCAAAAAAAAAAAAAAAGCTGAAAATCTGGGTGGGTCACAGCATTTTTTGCCTCCTGAAACCCTGCCCCATTCACCAAAATGGCCATGCAGAGTGCTCCTGGGGGATGGGGAGGGCAGAAATGAGCGAAAAATGGGCCGTTTTTTGTTCAATTCTGCCCCCCCCCCCCCGCTCCCAGGAGCACTCTATGCATGCCCCTTTTTTGGCAAAAAATGGGCCCGTTTTTGCAAAAAATGGGCCGTTTTTTGTTCGTTTTGGGGGGGGCACCCCCCAGGAGCACTCTACAAGCCTCCTAAAGGCTATTCATGCCCTTTTTGTGAAAAAGGGCCCATTTTCACAAAAAACTGCCCGTTTTTGGGAGGTCTGCAGAGTGTAAAAAACTTTTTTTAAAAAAATTGCCTCTTTAAAATCTTGGCGCGTCTTATACTCTAGTGCGTCTTATACTCTGAAAAATATGGTAAATGCTTTGGCCATTTAAAACTTCAACCATGTATTACAATTATCCAGCCCTGCTTAATTAGTAGGGGTTTGCTCTAAGAACCACAATTATGTTCTGAGAATAGTTGAACCAACTCCCTTCCTTTATAAATTTTTAGAAGGCTAGCTATGAAATAAAAGCATTTTTCATTGAACTGTGAAACCTGTGCCCTTTCTAACAAAAACCACAGGCAGCTGGAATCAGTTCTCTTCAGGGTTAAAAAAATCATATTTTAAAAATGGATGTTTCAAAATAATGATAGCTAGGGCAGCCATGCTGAATCAGTATTTAGTAAAATACTTATTCAGCTACACCGGGATTGAAGAATTTTGGAAGTTAAAGGAAAGTCCAGAGAGCCAAGTTTGTGGTAGTGTTTAAGGCCATGATGGCAAACCTGTGGCACACGAGCCATTGCCCCAGCTCAGCTCCACCGTCCTGCCGGCCAGCTGGTTTTTGGGTTTCTGCCGCACATGCGCAGGGGCACATGCGGGAGACATATGCACAGGGGGCATGTGGGGGGGCGGGCATGCATGCATGTGGAGCGGGGGCACAGGAGGGTCATGCGCACATTGCATTATGGGTGTGCATGCACGCTTTCAGCACACAACAACAAACAGGTTAGCCATCACTGATTTAAGGCATCACCTAGAAAATGAGAGACTGATTTCTAGTCCCATCTTCGGCACACATTTACTTGGGTGACTTTGAGCCAGTTATTTTCTCTCAGCCTACAAAGGAAGCATTTGCAAACCACTTCCAAAGTGTTGCAACAAAACTGCAATAACTTCTCCAGGAGACAAGACTGAGTCAAAGGGACAAAAAAAAGGAAAGTCCACAATATAGGCATAATCAATATACTATATTTTTCGGAGTATAAGACACTCTGGAGTACAAGATGCACATTAGTTTTGGGGGAGGAAAACAAGACAAAAAAAATCTGCCTCTGCCTACCAGCATCCATCAGTATTCATCTGGCTAGCGTCCTTGCAGCAAACAGTACACAGCCTGGTCAGCTTCAGCACATTATTGCAGCCTGATTCAACACAAGCAGCTGTTTGGTGGTTGGATCAGCCTCCCAGAATACCCCCAATCAGCTGTTCCAGGCTGCGGGGGTCACCACAGCCCATCGCCACTTCGGTACGCCCCATTTCTGGCCTCCGCACATCACATTTTCGGCCGGTTCCAGGCAGTGGGGATTGCCGCCACTGCCGCCGATCCCCACCACCTGGAACCAGCTGAAAACGCGACATACAGGCCAAAAACGAGGCGTGCAGAGGCCAAAAACATGCTAAATCAGGCTGTGCTGAAGCTGACCAGGCTGTTTGCTGCAAGGAGGCAAATTGCTGGGAGGCAGAGGCCAAAGGGTGGGGGCCAGGCTTCGGCAACATTCACTGTATAAGACACACAGACATTTCCACCCACTTTTAGGGGGGTGGAAAAGTGTGTTTTATACTCCAAAAATATGGTAGATTTAGTGGCAACTGCTGAGATGATAAAAAGCATGCATAAATACATGTGTAAATAATTTTATACCAACACATTTGCAACCCCCCTCCAAGACAAAATTAAAACCTGCCCTTCCACTGCAATTCCATGTCAAAAGACCCAATCAGGCTCTCATTATCCTGGAATCCCTACTGATGTTAATCAATCATCTTGCCTCTAGATTAGATTGGGGAAGTGGCAACTGACCCTTGGCCACCTGGGAGTACCTGTCCCACCTGGTGCTTTTACTATTTTAATATTCCCATCAGGGCCCAGCCAGCATCAGCTACTGGGAGTTGTAGTGCCCCAGGTTGAGGATGGCTCCCAAATTGTTTTGTTTCAGCTTCTGTCACTTCAAGCTGACAGCCATTGCCTTAACCTAGAGTTTCTCAAACCTGGCAACTTTAAAGATGCCTGGATTTCAATTACCAGAATTCCCCAGCCAATTCTGGGAATTCTGAAGTTGTTAAGGTGGAGAAACACTGCCTTAAACTTTCTCTGGGATGTGAGGGGCAAATAACATGGGTTTTGTTATTTCTTAACACTTGTATTTTAATTTGATTTATTTTCTCTTTTAAAATGATGTTCAGATTTATTAACTTTTAACATTTCTAAACTGATAAACAAGCTGGAGACCAGCTCCAGATAAGAAAAGTTTGTTAGTACAACTTGGGGGGGGGGGGGGGGCGCTCTGGCTTATCTCTTTTGTGAACTCTAAACTACCTTTTTCCTTACAATTACACATTCTGGCGTCAGACCTCATTTTAATGAATGTGTGATATTATGGTATACAAATATGTAACATGTTTGACTACATGTAACTGATTTCCTATGCAAAGGGGAGGTTACTTTTATTCTGTCCAATCAACTTTCCTCTTTGTTGTGTTAACTATAAAAGGAAGGGAAACATGGGGCTCGAGGTTCTCTCTCCCTTTTTCATAGAGACCCCCACTTTATCAGGGTACCCTAATAAACTGCTTTTAAATGATCTTCCGACTAAGTTGCTTATTGGAAAGGTAACCTGAGGCAGAACCTAGAGCCAGATTTGGCTTTCAGATGATACTGAGAGTTCAGGGGTGCCAGCAACCATGCCAAGAAAAGTAACCATGGAGAAGTGGGGGGGGGGGATATAAAAGCTATGGGTCTGTAGAGGAGTGGAGACGAAATGAAGGCAGTACAATGGAGTGTAGGAAGTCCCCCCCCCCCAATGAAATATTTTGGGGGATATTAAAAATAGGCAGAATAGTATATTTCCCCAAAGGAGAAATGAAGAAACATGTTGTTAAAGGCAGAAAGCAGCCTGTGTCTTCCTGCTATAGGAACACAGCCTCCAGCAGATGCCTGAAGTATTTTAGAGATGGATATTTGTACCTATTAAGAAAGACTGGGTCAATATATCCATAAACAAAACACCTTCCTCTCCAGCTGATGGGATTAAAAATTTACACCCCCCACTCAAAGAGGGCATGAGCTTTAGGACATAATAGGATTTAACCCACTGTTGCAGAAAATGACAGGCATTAGACTTCTCAGGATACAGGAAAAATTTATTTGGCAGCCAGGTTCAAAAACGTTAGCCCATGGCTAACGTTGTGAATTTCTGAACGACGTTCATTATCGATCTCGTAGTTCTTGGACCACCCCCCGAACTGCTCCAGATCTATTCATATAGAAATAACAATCTTCTCCCAGGGATACACATAGCCCATCCTTTTCAGCAGTTAAAAGAACTATGGCACGCCAGTTCTGTAACATTACGGCTGCCAAGGAATTTATCTGGTCCTGGACCAAGGTGCCAGCAATTTGATTCAGGCTTTCTTGGAAGTCTTCGCTTTCCAGTGTTTTACCACACTCTGTCCCCCATCTGAATATTATGACTGGAAGTTGTTAAAAATGGTGGGGGTAAGGGAGACACAATACTGTTGGATTTCTTGTATTTACTTATTCAATTCTCCCACCATTTGATTCACCTATGAGGACCCCATCTGTCCTAGGTCCCTTATTTGATTTTTCAAATTATGGCTTATAATCGGTGGCCGTCCAAACATCATTTCAAAAGGAGATAATTTAAGTTCTTTACATGGAGTACATCTCACAGACCAGAGAGCTAAGGGTAAGGCATCTACCCATTTAAGGTGGGTTTCAAAACACACCTTATATTTTCCTTAACAGTGCGATTCACACATTTGCTTAATTTCTTTCCTGAGGCCGTTAAAAGACCTCTTTCCCTATAATCAGCTGTGAATGCATGACAGTAGTTTGGTTCAGGCCTTGCTGAAGCTGAAACGCAAGTAGGCCATAAGAATGTGACCTTTAACATACATAGTACTTGCACAGGATATTGGCTGACCACAGTATCTGAATAACCGTTTACTTAGCTAAAAATACCATTTGCATAGGATGTTGGTCAACCGCAGATATTTGACTGTTTGACTGTTATATGGCAGATGTTAGCCCACCTTTTGCTGTGACGCAGTTGTTATTCGCTTCTTGTGGAAAATTACTGAAATGTATTTTCTTGTATATGTCCACTCCCCCGCCCTTGCAAATCTATGCAATAAAAGGGTTTGTGCAGAACATGTCAGGAGGAATGTAACTTACACCCTCCAGGCATTCTGTGCCTGCCCACCTCGAGCTAACTCTTTGTGTAGTGTCTTAATTTGCGGCCTTCGTCCACGTGTGGACCCTCCAAATTCCCGGTGAGGACCGGGGCTCGTTCTCCCACCCAAGGGGGAACCCTGAAGGCCCAGACAGGCGAATCCGGACTCGAGTGTGTTGCAGATCTCGTTGCAACATCTGGGGGCTCGTCCGGCTGATTGTCCTGTCTTGGCGTCTTCGTGGGCACGATCGTTGTCTAGCGGTGTGCTCTCCTTCACTCCTGTGAACTTACCCGGCCGGACGCGCCACTGTGCACACGTAAGTCATGGGCTCCTCGGGCTCTAAAGTTTCTGCTCATCACCGAGAGAAACTTTTCGCTCTTGTGAAGAGTATTAATTGTATCCAAAAGATTAATGACATCACTGTCTATCCCCTTTCTAAATCTGCCTTCTCCCACACACCCCCTTCTGTTTCCTCCTCTGAAAAACACTTTTTGTATGTTCCTGTAAATGTTGATTCTCCCCCTCCCTATCCTTCACCTACGGCTCTCGATTACCCCCCTCCTCCCCCTCCTCCTTCTTCTGCCTCTTGCCTCCCCTCTCCCTCCCAGGGTGGTCACGTTCCTCCCTTCTCCGTTCTCATTCCTTTTCCCTTGACTCCTCCGATCTCCCTGTCGCCTATCCTTTTACCTTTGTGCCGGGCGTCCCCGGCCCCCCTGTCCATGCCAACATTGAACTGCGTTAAAACAATTGGCTGATTTTAAACATAATGGAAAAGTCCTGCCCGTGATATCAAAAAAGAATTTGGTTTACCTTTTAACATACATTTGGAAGATATGATTAAAGTGTGTCAGGACATAAGAACATCTTCTCATAAAACTAATTTGTTAGCAGCTGCTTTATTACAAGGCAGCAAACCTCAAGGAAAGTGTTATTTTACAAGGGAGTGTAAAAATCCAAGGAGGGGCATGTCTGTAACATCTCGCCCTCTCTTTCATCAGGGATCAAAACCCTAGTATGGATTGTAAATTGCCTTGGAAAAAAGATACAACTCTCGCTTTCCCTTTCCTGACTTCTGCTTTTGCAATCCTCCCCCGCTGTGCATTCAATTTTTTTTTTGACTTACTGTTCTTTGCATCTATAATGATAGTGTGTAAAATTAATGTGATTTAATTAATTAATTGCTGGCCAGCAAAATGGACGTGCTTTCGCCTTGAGGCAGTCTGACCCAGACAGTAGTCATTAAGGGCCCTATTTCACTTTTGTGATTAAAACTACTGCCTGAGTTTTCACTGCTTTGGGGGTAAGCTAGTTCATTGAAATAAATTTAATGACTGCTTTATTGCAAAAGAAATGTAACTATAGGTGTGAATGGGTGTGTATGTAGTTAGTATTGGACGCTTGAAATGTAAGGTACGTTGGCTGAAAAAGCAGAGTGTGTTGTGTTAAAAGAGCCTGTCGTTTTAACAAAACATTTTTTTCTTTCCTCTCACCCCCCCTCTTTTTGCCTTTGGTGAGAAGGCAGGAGGAGGGGGGGGGCTGTGTTCTTTTCACCATTTTTTTTCTCCTCTCCCTGCGAGCCTCAGAAAGGCGGGGTTGAGGGTGATATCTGATGCCTGCATATTTCAGAGTATACTCAAACTATCTTAATTGTTTGTTTGATTTTTGAAGCTGTGTTTTTTTTCTTTTATGTTTTTATGTTTGCGCGCACTTTGTATGCTTAACAGATGTCACGTCTGTTTGTTTAATTGTTTGTCAGTAGCACTGGTTGCTGTCCCTTTTAGAATTTTAACAGAGATGACCTACGGAACATGAAGATGAACATGTAAGGACTTGTGACACCTGGCAAACGAATGATTCAATACCTTTTCTTTGCCCCATGGAAATATTTGCACATTTCCATGGATGTTTATTCAGGATTTATTATGGCACCCCGCAAAGGGGTGTGATCAACCACTGTATTTGTACCTTTGCAATGTTGGGACGCCCAATTGAACTGAAAACAGACAATGGCCCTGTTTACATCTGTACTGCCTTTGCAGACCTTTGTGACAAGTGGTCCAACACACACACAATTGGCTTGCCCTGCGGTTCTCATGGCCAGGGAATTGCGGAGCGAGCTAATTAGACTCACTAACATGCCCTGAATAAATCAAAAGAGGAAAAATGCCTCGGCCTCCCAGCCATGCAAAAACAAACCCAATCCTTGTTTATTTACTTTCAATCAATTGAATTTTTTCACTTTCTAATTTGACCACTTATCAGAGGCATTTTCAACAAAAAACAAGTTTGCCTCTCCCTCTGGTATATTTTTACCAGACAAAACACCGATTCCTTTAATTACTTGGGGATATATATGGAAAATTTGCCTTTTACATGTTTAATCCCAAAACCTAAACTTTACATTTTAGAATGGTTACATCTAGCACATACACCTCGTAATTCACTCACACCCAGAGCAGCCCAAATGGCTTTGCTCATTGAAAAGGCACGAAGAAGAACCCGTGCCTTAATGGAAATGGATTTTGTTGCGCTTTACCTCCCTTTCAAGTTATCTCAATGGGAACCTCTTTTTCAAAATTTTATCCTTCTCCAAGATGCACTCACGGAATGGCCTGGTCAAATTTCATGTCATCTGCCAGCTGACCCAAGGCTACAAGTTATTAAGACCATTCCGATACAATTTTTTACACCAATAACATCACAACCCATCAAAGATGCGTTAACCGTATTCACAGATGGGTCCAAAAATCATGGTGCATGTACTTGGAATACACAACAGATATGGCATAAGAAATTGACTGATACACAAACATCTGCACAACAGGCTGATCTGGCAGCTTTTATTCTAGCTTTGGAATTATTTTCTTCCGAACCTTTAAAAATATCATTACAGACAGTCTGTATGTTGCTCAATTAACTTTACACATTTTTGATGCCTGTATCTCACCCTCTTTAACACCTTCCCTTTTGATGTTGTTTACACAATTGCAAACAGTACTACACGCAAGGACTAAACCTTTGTTTGTAGCACACATTCGTAGTCATCAGCATCTGCCTGGGTTCCTATCTGAAGGAAATCACATGGCAGACGAGACCTGTAAAATGATGCCTCTAACTATTGTTTCACCTCAGCCTGCCCCATTGACAGCAGGTGAAAGTCACACCTTTTTTCATCAAAACAAAAAAGCCTTGATGAAGCAATTTGGCATCACACATCAAGAAGCCACTGCAATTATTCAACAATGCCCGACCTGTAGTCTCCAGGCTGCTGCTATCCCACAGGGCGTAAACCCTAGGGGTACCTCGGCCTGTGAGACATGGCAAATGGATGTCACCTATGTTTTCTTTTTTTTGGCTCCTTAGAAATAAATTCATTTATTTAGTTAGGGGGTTGGACTAGAAGACCTCCAAGGTTTTTTCCAACTCTACTATTGTATTATTATTGTATTATCTATTTTTAATTTTTGGCCACTTTTTTTTTCAGCCTTTATTGCCTTGGGCAAACTTTTTTTTAAAAAACTGACAATGGCCTGGCCTATTTTTCATTGGCCTTTTTGTAATTTTGTACTAATTGCACCAGTTTTAATTTTTGGGGTTTTTCCTTATAATTCCACAGGTTAAGCCATTGTGGAACGTGTTAATTGGTCCTTCAGGGACTGTTTTTTCAAACATATAAAAAAGGAGGGATTTTGGGTACCTAGCAATTTGGTGTACCCCAATTTGGCTAATTTGGCATAGGTAACATAATAGATTTAAAAAGTTTGTTTGCCTCCCCCGCAAGGGGGACGAGGATATGCTGTGCTTGTTTTTACAGATTTTTATGGATTCTAGTACGTGATGTTTGTCTAGACAAGAATATTGTCGTACCAGTTCCCAAATCCAGTTCCAGAGATGACCAAGATGACTTTACAGACAGCACAGTGGCCAATACGATCTTGCCAAAACAGCTGTCCAGTGATATGAAAAACCAAAAACCACCAAAGCAGTGCTGAAACAACGACACGACAACTTATGTGCTGCCATTTTCGCCAAGTTTTTAGTCATCATTAGTCATCATTTGTTTATGTTTATTTGTTTTGTCATCTCACCAAAAAACTCATTTGAACAGTGACTGCAATAAAAATCTATGGGTGCAACTAACATTACACACACTGACTTGAACTGTACATGAAACATTTGCTTTTTATATGCTTGGATCCTGTTTGAATTTTGCCTGCAGTAATTCAACACTTCATTGGTTCGAATTATAAGACTATCTTTCATTGAGGATTAATTGCTTATGATCCTCCCTCTGATGCAATTGCTTTGTATATATTGATAGTAGCAGTTTCTAAAAATGTAACATGTGTTAAAGTAATTAACTGTATATTTTTAAGTAATAAGCCTTATTGTCTCTTATTTTTTCTTTTTATTTTGCTCTTAATAACAGTCATGCCTTTCCTAATGCTGATCCGGAGTGCTGGATGTGCCTTTTTTTTCCAACCACCATTTTATGAGGCCATAGGTTCTGCCGTACCTTTTACCAACAGCACCTCAGATGCCACCTGCCGGTGGTCTAATTCTTCTATAACAGTGACTTCAATTGAAGGTCAAGGTTGTTGTATTGGATATGTACCCTATAACTTCTCTCAATATTGTATTGATGCCTCTACAGAATTGTATCATCAATGCACCCTTTACTTGCCTAAATCTCGAATGTCTTAAATTGATGCCGATCTCAAACGCATTGAACAATCTATGGTTGCTCTTCAGAATTCTCTCACTTCACTATCTGAGGTTGTTTTACAGAATAGAAGGGGTTTGGATTTGCTGTTTTTAAAACAGGGCGGGTTGTGTGTAGCTTTGAAAGAAGAATGCTGTTTTTATACAGACAGCTCAGGCATTGTGCTTGACTCCATGGCAGAACTAAACACCCGATTAAAAGATAGAGAGTCAGAGCGCTCCAAGTCTCATGTATGGTATCAAGGAATGTTCAGTTTGTCACCATGGTTAACAACCTTGCTTTCAGCACTTATAGGCCCTTTGATTTTGGTTTTGCTTGCTTGCATTATTGGTCCTTGTGTTATGGGAAAATTGCTTCGATTTTTGCGCAGCCGTTTAGGTGATATAGATAAAGAGGTTAATGCAACTAGAAAAGATCTAAACCTACTGCAAAACTTATTGCCCTCCTCGTATGACTCTTGCAAACAACCATTGCTGACATTTTCTGATTCCAATTCCGACACAGAAAGTGAGATTCAATTCCCGGATAAGGTGAGTGGTTCTTCTCGCTGCCTACCGGAGGGTGGGTCGTTAGAGGAATGCATAGCCTTAGAGGGATATTAACCTCCCTTTAATAATAAAAACAGAGGAGATGTGAATGCATGACAGTAGTTTGGTTCAGGCCTTGCTGAAGCTGAAACGCAAGTAGGCCATAAGAATGTGACCTTTAACATACATAGTGCTTGCACAGGATATTGGCTGACCACAGTATCTGAATAACCGTTTACTTAGCTAAAAATACCGTTTGCATAGGATGTTGGTCAACCGCAGATATTTGACTGTTTGACTGTTATATGGCAGATGTTAGCCCACCTTTTGCTGTGACGCAGTTGTTATTCGCTTCTTGTGGAAAATTACTGAAATGTATTTTCTTGTATATGTCCACTCCCCCGCCCTTGCAAATCTATGCAATAAAAGGGTTTGTGCAGAACATGTCAGGAGGAATGTAACTTACACCCTCCAGGCATTCTGTGCTTGCCCACCTCGAGCTAACTCTTTGTGTAGTGTCTTAATTTGCGGCCTTCGTCCACGTGTGGACCCTCCAAATTCCCGGTGAGGACCGGGGCTCGTTCTCCCACCCAAGGGGGAACCCTGAAGGCCCAGACAGGCGAATCCGGACTCGAGTGTGTTGCAGATCTCGTTGCAACAATCAGCAGTATTGATATGCAAAGTAAGGAAGGCATACAGAGTCAGTTCAGATGTTCACCCTTTCATTCTTTGTCCTCTCTAATGCACGGATTAAATTCTAGGGTTTGTTAACCATAAATGTCCCTTTGTTTCTAAAATTCTTTGAATTGTGTGGCTGGTAGCTGGTAGGCTGTTCGAAAGTCAATTTATTAGCTTCCTCCATTAGGAGAGCCGTGGCGGCTAGAATTTTTAGGCAATGTGGCCAGCCTTTTGCAATACAGTCCAGTTGTTTAGATAGATAAGCCACAGGTTGTTGCCAACTTCCTTTTTCTTATCAGAGCCTGAGATAATTCTGACTTTAGGGGCTTTGTACACTTTTCTGCTTTAAACCCCAAACGAAGAGTTATTTTTCACCCACCCACCCCTTTGTAGATGCGTAAGGAGGTTTGGCTAGAAGCGCGAAATTTGAAATCCTCATTCTGCAATATCCTGCTGCACCTAAGAATTCTCGCAACTCTTTCCTGGTCATGGGTTCCGCAATTTGGCATACAGCTTCTTTTCGCACATGTCCTATTACTCTTTTTCCCTGACTTATGGTGTACCTTAAGTATTTAACTTGGGGCTTTTCCAGCTGAGCTTTTTGCCTTGGGGCACGATGTCCCTTGTCCATTAACAGATGAAGCAATTGATTGATTGGTATTTTTTTTCTTCAACAAATCTCCTTCATTTGTTCGGTTACTGAGATATTATCTACATATTGGAGTAGCACATCTCCATCTTTGCAAGGCTGGAAATCTTCTAGGTCTGAGGCCAAGGCTTCGCCAAAAAGGTAGGTGAATTTTTAAATCCTTGGGGAAACCTAGTCCAAGCAAACTGGCTCTTTTGACCTGTTACTGGGTCTTTCCTACTCAAAAGCAAACAGTTTTTAGTTGTCTCTATGTATTTGAGATGGTGAAGAAGGCGTAGGCGAACAGGCATGGCTAGAGGCTTTACTTGTATAATTATAGGTGCATGATGATACACATGGCCTGGTGGATTCTTGAACCACCATTACTCGCCATATCTCATCTGGGGGAGTGCCTCATCATTAGAGCCATTTTATCTTCCTCAAAGGACAGTGTAGCTCCCATTTTGCATAGGATATCACGACCCAAAAGAGGAACTGGGCATTCAAGCATATCTTGGGACACTCTTGTAGCCAGTGGCCTTTTTTCCTTACAACAATTATATCGACCTCTGCTTTGGGCTTTGGAATTATTTGACAATGCAACTGTCAGCAATTCAGCTTTACGTTGCATCCTGTCATCTCTCTTTCTTTCTTCTACTTTTCACAAAGACCTTTCATGCAATTTCCATTTTGTTCAAGCCACACAGACCTACATGCACAAATACCCTGAAACAACACTTTCAGGCCTGGGGAAGAGTCTGTCCCTTTAAATCTTCAATTTTCTTTCCTTGGGAAACATGTGGCTTATTCTCCAAGCAATGGGAAAACTCAGAGAGCAGTTTAAATCCTAACTACCGTTCCCCACCACTTCAAGCCCTAGCTGAAAAGCTTACTTATTTTGCCAGTTGGTTAAACATATCAAAATCAATTGAATGCCATTCAATTCTACATGTTATTAGTATAGATACACACCTAAGAATTACATCAAATTAATCAAGTCCAATTACCTAGATCTTCCTATTCAATAGGCTTTACCTTTTTTTGAGCTGCTAAATTTCTTACTTTTGCTTGAAGTTATGCCCATTGTTCTATCTCCTTAAGCACTAGATTGTTAATACCTGTCTCTGCCCTAGGGTGTTCTGTATGGAGACTTTCATTAACACATCATTTGCATCTGGGTGGGGCTCTTGATTCATCTGATGGTGGCCAGAATCTGAGGCCCTATTCAAAGGCACCCCAAACCTTGGCACAATGTCTTTTAGTACACACAAAACCAAGAGATCTCTAAATCCCACTTTCTGGGGAAATTGTGGGGACATCTATTGGCCACACAGCACCTGGGAGCCCTGTAGAAGGACTTCCAAAGGAAGTTTCCATCCTGTCTTTGGGTTGTTTTGTCACAACAGAGACAGGCTGCAGCAACCTGATTAACAACAGCATGTGTGCCTCTAACTACCGATCCCCGCAAACAACCTCCTCGACAATTCTTCCGGCAGGTCCCCTTGCCTCCCACTCTGTCTAAGAGTCTTGGCGAGAAAAAAATGTTTTTCCTCTTGCCTTTTGAAGTTCCTTCTTCTCTGAGGTTTTGAGCCCTAATTAATCTACGCTTTGTATGCTCATTCCACAAGTTCGGAGATGCCTTTCCTGGCCCCCCTTTTTTCCCTAATGTCATCTGCAGAGTGACCAATGAAGATACAATACAATACAATAGCAGAGTTGGAAAGGACCTTGGAGGTCTTCTAGTCCAACCCCCTGCCCAGGCAGGAAACCCCATACCGTTTCAGACAAATGGCTATCCAACATCTTCTTAAGGACTTCCAGTGTTGGGGCATTTACAACTTCTGGAGGCAAGCTGTTCCACTGATTAATTGTTCTAACTGTCAGGAAGTTTCTCCTCAGTTCTAAGTTGCTTCTCTCCTTGATTAGTTTCCACCCATTGCTTCTTGTTCTACCCTCAGGTGCCTTGGAAAATAGTTTGACTCCCTCTTCTTTGTGGCAACCCCTGAGATATTGGAACACTGCTATCATGTCTCCCTTAGTCCTTCTTTGTTGCTCTTCTCTGCACTCTTTCTAGAGTCTCCACATCTTTTCTACATCGTGGTGACCAAAACTGAATGCAGTATTCCAAGTGTGGCCTTACCAAGGCATTATAAAGTGGTATTAACACTTCATGTGATCTTGATTCCATCCCTCTGTTGATGCAGCCTAGAACTGTGTTGCCTTTTTTTTGGCAGCTGCTGCACACTGCTGGCTCATATTTAAATGGTTGTCCACTAGGACTCCAAGATCCCTTTCACAGTTACTACTGTTGAGCAAGGTACCACCTATACTGTACCTGTGCATTTCGTTTTTGTTGCCTAAATGTAGAACCTTACTCTTCTCACCATTGAATTTCATTTTATTAGATAGTGCCCAATGTTCAAGTTTGTCAAGATCCTTCTGTATCTTTAGCCTATCTTCTGGAGATCATATTGACCATTCTCTTATTTTCTTCAACCTCAGGATCTAATGTGGTATATTGCCTAAAGGTTTGAAAAATGCATTCTAGGAATTCCCCTGGATTTTCATCCTGTTTCTGTTGAATTTAATAGACCTTCCCTAAATTCTTAACTTTTGTTTGAATCCTAACAAAACTAAGGTCTAATAGTTTTGCTGCTGAATGTACTAGGTTCCTAATCTGGCTCCTTCAGTAACCATGTCCAGTCTGGATTTTTTACATGATCCGTCTGCAAAGGCTTATTCATGGTTACCTTCACCAGCCTTCTTTTCTCTGGGGTTAATAAAATTTCCATCAGACTTTGTATGTCAGCCCAAGCAGACTGGTGAGTTCAGAAAAATGGATGCAAAAAGGACATGCATCTCATCTGGGTTTTCTCTATAAGCAGGAATTAGATTTTTTCAATTATATAAATCAGCCATTGAGAATGGAGCATATATCCACACCTTACGTAGCTCCCCCTCAGCTTCTGGCAATAACATTCCCTTAGGGCAATTTTTTTAATCTCAACTGCTCCCTTGGACCAGGTTTGTGGTCCACTTGATCTGTCCCTTCAATAACCTTTTTTGGTTTTCTTTCTCCTGGCCCCACCTAATGGGACCGTTTGTTCTTTCTTTTTAACAAGACAAAAAAACACTTAAACACATCATCAAGGACAACCATGCAAGTTAAAACAGACAGGAACTAAATGTTTCGTTGAGACTCTCTTTTTCTTTTTCTTTCCTCCTTGAGGCTTGTACAATAGCCTACAGATAATTTCTCTGCCAGAGACTTTACTAAAACTCTCTCAAAGCTTTTTTTCTCCTCAACATGCATTGGAGAGGTGTTCGAGGAACGCTCCCCACCTTCCCATGTTCTATTTCTAAGACACTGTCACCGACCTGGGGTGCCGGAATACCACGGTCGCCTTCAGGAACTGCGATGACTTAACCACCCACACAAACCTAGAGCCTCATTAGGATACGCTGGTTCCATTTGGAAGGGACGCTATCCCGGGCTCAGGGGGGTGATCAGACCCCCTCTTCCACTCCTAACTGAGTGGGTCTACAATTCTTTTGATACTTGCGTGCAGGCGTCTTCTTTCTCAGCCGGCATAATTTTTATTAACTTGTCCTGATCCTGGTCAGATTCTTGGATCGGTGGTGTCCTCCCGATGCCCAAGAGGGGTCATCGGCCCCCTTCCAGAGAAAGATCTCCGTGGCGCCTGAAGAAGGGCGAGATGGCCTCGATGGGGCACCGGTCGGTCCATTCCGTCCTCAGTGAAATATCGCTCTAAGTCCTGCCGCCACGGTCGCCAGAATTGTTGCAGAAAATGACAGGCATTAGACTTCTCAGGATACAGGAAAAGTTTATTTGGCAGCCAGGTTCAGAAACGTTAGCCCATGGCTAACGTTGTGAATTTCTGAACGACGTTCATTATCGAAGCACGCATTCTTATACATTCTCAAAGACAGTGTAACACAGAAACACTTAACTCATTTCTTATTGGTTACCTTGAGGAAAAAGCCTTATAAGGAGATGGGGGTCTTACTTCTCCTTTTGTTACAGGTATGGACTACGTGCCATTAACGAACTTTAGTTGAACCTTGTGGTTTTGGACTTTTGACATAGGGACATTTGCTGGAACATGTTGTGGTTGAAGGCTGATGACATTTCCCTGTCCCTTTAAGCAAGCTTCTAACTGTCCCTTTTATGCCAAGTCTTCATTCTTATATTTTAATCCATATTTTATTCTACTTTACCACTACCATTAGAATAGTGTTGGAAGAAATGTCCTTCTGGGTTCGGCTCCAAGTGGGGAAAAGACACTGGAGACATGGAGGCTGCTTGGAAAGATGGTTTTAATGGTGGACAGGACCACATGGCTTGAGTCCTAAGCAGAAAAGGTGATCACATGCTTCAATGTTGGTGGAGAGGAAGAGAAGGGAAGGGAAGAGAAGAGAGTGAAGAAGGGCTTGCAGGGCTTTTTATAATCTGTTCGGGCCCGCCTATCTGTTTTCTGTTCCTGTGTAAGAAATGTATTCTCATTGGTTGTCAGACTCACATGGGCCCATGCAAGGGCAACCCTCTAGGCTGAGATTTGAATCCAGGTTTGGTTGAGTTCAGATGCCATGTGGTCAGTTGAGTAAAGGCTTATATTATCATGCCTTCATTCCCATCCCCCTGGAGCTGAAGGGGAGAACTCTTTTATTATGTAAAGGGACTGGCTCAGGCTTTAATGGCTCATGGACAAAAGGTGGGGGCAGGAAGCTGCAGGGAGAGTTACCTTGTCTTTTTGAAACATGTTTCTTTTCACATCCAGAGAAATATTTTGTCTTTTCAATATTTCCTAGGATATTTCATTTTTCTGGGAGAGGGCTGGGTGATAACTTCCTACAATAGCAAAAGGCACCAGGCTCACTACATTACACAAACCCCAGCAGCAACTCAAGAACCCTATAAAAATCCACCCATGCCTAAAGCCAAGGGTGTCAAGCTGTCCCAGAATGGCATGCTGTTGTTGGTTCTACTCATCAATAAACCTTTCTTAAGCAGCCTCCATTTATGGAGGGAGGAGAAAATTGCAGCGGAGGGGGCCAGAGGTGATGGGGAGCGAAACCAGGTGGAAAGCAAAGGGGGCGGCCGCCATTTTAAATATGATTATTAACTCTTCCCACTCCCGTGCTGGGCCAAGTGAGGCTTTTCTCCATGCCAGCCTGGAAGGACCTTCTATCTCCCCAGGCAGGAAGAGACACGGAGGGAGTCACCCAGAGTCAAAGGGGGAAAAGGGAATGTCTGAATGGGGTCCAGCAGTGAAGTTGCGAGTTATGAGAGAAAAGGGAATGAGCCTTTGGTTTGACTCGAGGGTGGTGGTAACAAAAGCCACCAATTTGCGGCGGGGAGAGAACAGCCTGGAGGAAACGGCAGAGGGAAATGCGAAGCCAGCGGACAGTGGCGCCAAGGGAGGTGGAAGCACGACCGTTGTGGGCAGGGCTAAGCTGTGCATCATGAAAGGCTGCTGTACTGTGCAACACCACCGCCCCTTTTTCTCTCTCGACCGGAAGTTGGTTGAAGTGTTCAAAAATCAGGAAGTAAGTTCACACTGCCGGGCTGAAACGTTACTTCGCGGATTTAATATGGCCGTCGCTGGAAGTCCATGTTCCGCAACAGGAACTCTTTTCAATCTAAAAAGTGCCATAGAGCTACATAAATTTTAGAGTGTCTCTTACCATCGATATTTTTTCCTAATGTTGGAAAGAAATCCTTACAAAAACTTGGATCGGTAAGAAAAGAATTTTATTAACCAAAGTAAAATAAAACAAGCAGTTTGCAAAGTGTGGTGAGCTTGAGCAAGACTTCAACACGAAGTTCTATCCCCAAGAACACACACCAAAATTCAAAAGTAAGAGTTTTTATACCCGATCCCTAACGTGATGCCCTTTTCTCTCCCCTTTGGTCCCATTGGATAGGTCCTCAGGGGTTACAACTAATCTGAGGTGCCTATTAAGAATACATTAACCCTCTCCCCGCCCCTTCCTGCCCACGTGCAGTTGCAGTTTTAATCCCCAGCTAATCCCCTGTAGGAAGTTATCACCCAGCCCTCTCCCAGAAAAATGAAATATCCTAGGAAATATTGAAAAGGCAGAATATTATATTTTCCTGGATATGAAAAAGGGAGAAACACACTTTAAACACAAAGTAAATTCCTGCAGCTTCCTGCCCATCCCCACTTTGTCAATGGGCCATTAAGAAGGCCAAGCTAGTCCACTTTACATAATAAAGCGTTCTCCTCTTCAACTCCAGAGTGATGGGATTAAGGCAGGATAATAAGCCTTCACTCAACTGACCACATGGCATCTGAACTCAATCAAACCAGGATTCAAAACTCACCCTAGAGGGTTGCCCTTGCATGGGCCCATGGGAGTCTGGCAACCAATCAGAATACATTTCTTACACAGGAACAGGAAACAGATAGGTGGGACAGAACAGATTATAAAAAGCCCTGCAAGCCCTTCTTCACCTCTCTTCTCCTCTCTTCTCTTCCTCTCCACCAACATTGAAGCATGTGATCACCTTTTCTGTTCAGGAGCTCAAGCCATGTGGTCCTGTCCACCATTAAAACCATCTTTCCAAGCAGCCTCCATGTCTCCAGTGTCTTTTTCCCCACTTGGAGCCGAACCCAGAAGGACATTTCTTCCAACATCCCAACAGTTAGAGTCTTTTATTTTTGAATTTTAGCATTCCCTACACTAATATTCCAGGTTTATACCCAAATAACGCCGCTTTATCTGAAAGATGAACTACTCAAATATATATTTCTTGCCCATAATCATTAAGTAACCGCACTGCCCGTCTCTACACAATTTTAAAGATAAAGTATTGTCTTGCCACCAGTGCAACACTAAGCTGGGTGAGTAGGGGGTTGGACTAGATGACCTCCAAGGTCCCTTCCAACTCTGTTATTGTTGCTCTCTTTTCTCACAAAAAACAAATAGCCGCCTTTCTCCTGTGCTTCTGTTGGAAGAAATGTCCTTCTGGGTTCAGTTACAAGTGGGGGAAAAAACACTGGAAACATGGAGGCTGCTTGGAAAGATGGTTTAATGGTGGACAGGATCACATGGCTTGAGTTCCTGAACAGAAAAGGTGATCACATTGTTGGAAGTTATCACTGAGTCCTCTCCCAGAAAAATGAAATATCCTAGGAAATATTGAAAAGGCAGAATATTATATTTTCCTGGATGTGAAAAAGGGAGAAACACATTTTAAACACAAAGTAAATTCCTGCAGCTTCCTGCCCATCCCCACTTTGTCAATGGGCCATTAAGAAGGCCAAGCTAGTCCACTTTACATAATAAAGAGTTCTCCTCTTCAACTCCAGAGTGATGGGATTAAAGCAGGATAATATAAGCCTTTATTCAACTGACCACATGGCATCTGAACTCAATCAAACCTGGATTCAAAACTCAGCCTAGAGGGTTGCCCTTGCAAGGGCCCATGGGAGTCTGGCAACCAATCAGAATACATTTCTTACACAGGAACAGGAAACAGATAGGTGGGACAGAACAGATTATAAAAAGCCCTGCAAGCCCTTCTTCACCTCTCTTCTCCTTTCTTCTCTTCCTCTCCACCAACATTGAAGCATGTGATCACCTTTTCTGTTCAGGACTCAAGCCATGTGGTCCTGTCCACCATTAAAACCATCTTTCCAAGCAGCCTCCATGTCTCCAGTGTCTTTTCCCCACTTGGAGCCGAACCCAGAAGGACATTTCTTCCAACAACATGCTTTAAGATGTTGGGTGAAGAAGAAAAAAAAAAGAGCTTGCTGAGTTTTTAATACTCTGTTCGGCCCCACCTCTCTTTTTCCTGTTCCTGTGTAAGAAATGTATTCTGATCGGTTGTCAGACTCCCATGGGGCCATGCAGGGGCATCTTCTAGGCTGTGTTTTTGGTCCAAGTTTGGTTGAGTTCCCAAATGCCATGTGGTGAGTTTCTGTAGAAGGCTAATCCTACCTTTATTATGTAAAGTAGCCTAGCTCAGGTTTAATGGTTCATTTACAAAGGTGGGGTGGGGCAGGAAGCTGCAGGGAGCTACTTTGTCTTTAAAAACATGTTTCTCCCTTTTCACATCCAGGGAAATATAATGTTCTGCCTTTTCAATATTTCCCAGGATATTTCATTTTTCTAGGAGAGGGCTAGGTGCTAACTTCATACACTTCCTTTTGACTTTTTCTAGAGATGAGCAGAAATTCAGCCTGCAGGTACCAAGACGAAAAACAATTTAGGGGCTGATTTTTCCCCCAAGATGTTAGTCAGCCAATTGTTGGAAGAAATATCCATCTGGGTTCTGTTCCAAGTGGGGAGAAAGACACTGGAAACATGGAGGCTAATTGGAAATATGGTTTATTGATGAACAGGACCACATGGGTTTGAAGTCCTGGGCAGCTGACCACATGGAGTTGAGAATGAGGGTTATTTATACCTTCTCTTGGGCCTTACCCTTGAGCTTCCGGTTCCTGTGCAAGAAATGTATTTTATTGGCTGCTGTCATACTCCCATGGGGCTATTCAGGGGTCATAGCTAACTTTGTAGACTGTCTTGAGTCCCAGGCTTGGTTGAAGCTTGCTGATGCAATGAAGGAGCTTGTTCTGCAAAACCTATTGTGGCTGAATGTCTTTGCCCTGAAGGATAATCCCATCATCCTGGAGCTGAAGGTCTTTTGTTTTGTATATAGGCTGGCCGAGTCTTATGTCTTGTAGATAAACTGACACCAAAATATCTGCTTGGGTCAGGGAGCTGGGGCTGAGTTTCTGTCTCCCTCTATTTCTCTTTTAGGGGAAATATTCTGCCTTTTTAATATTTCCTAAAATATTTCATTTTTCTAGGAAAGGGGTGGGTGCTAACTTTCTTCACGTTGAAGAGAAAAAACAAAGTAGCTGCCTTCATCTGTGAATGAAACAAGCAACACCCCACCTCATCCTATAATTGTCCTCCTATAATTGCATAGTAATATTAATCCTGTTATATTGTTATGGTCCATTGAGTCATCTGTGGGAAGAAGATTCAATTCAGAAAAAAAAAATTCATGCACTGAATTTCTTTAATCATCAGCATGGCCTGCCAGTAGCTGAAAGAAACTATGTTGCAAAAAATAATAATGCAATGTTGAGTCTTAGCTCCTTTCATCTGATAATTAACAGGCAGGTGGAAACTGATAAGCCCACATCTGTCTCAAAGAATTAGCAAACAGGCAAAATCCATTCACTGAGCCACGGTGGGGCAGTGGTTAGAGTGCAGCACTGCAGGCTACTTATGCTGATAACCAACTGCCTGTAATTTGGCAGTTCAAATCTCACAAGGCTCAAGGTTGATTCAGCCTTCCATCCTTCCCAGGTGGGTAAAATGAGGGCCCAAATTGTTGGGGGCAAGAGGCTGACTCTGTAAAACTGCTTAGAGAGGGCTGTAAAGCACTGTAAAGCAGTACATAAGTCTTAGTGCTACTGCTATTGCCTGAATGTACTATTGGAAGGAAAATCCATCTGGTTCAGTTCCAAGCTGGGAGAAAGACATTAGAAATAACATGGAGGCTGATTGGAAAGAAAGACTGTTTAGGGAAACAAAGCTTTGTAAAACCACCGCTGCCAAGGAATCTATTTGATCTTGGACCTCAACCAGGGTGCCAGCAATTTGGTTTAGGCTTTCTTGGAATTCCTCTGACAGTTGCCTAAACTGTGTGATGGAGTGGGTCATTCCATCCACACCTGTTCCAACTGCTGTCCCTATTCCCAGGATCGCTAATAGTGGGATTAGGAGCGGCACTCTTTTCTGGACATGTCCCACTAGAGGTACAGGGAGAGCCTGTTCCCCACTTACCACCCCCATTTTAGGGAGGAGGTGTATTAGAGTGCATGTGCCAGTCAAATTAGTGGGTAAACATAGATATGCATTTTTCCCACATAGAAAGAAAACTCAATTTTCTCCTACACATATGCCGATGTCCGTGGAGAAGGCATGGGCTCAGAGGTTCCTTTCATTAGTCCAGACCTGTAAGGTTCCTGCTAGGAACATACCAGTCAGGGGCTGTAATGGAACTTCTTGGTTAGGGTCCATTAGCTTATTCCTGAGGTCTGGACCTTCAAAGAAATATCGGGAACTGGCGTTTCCACGGAGAAAGTAAACACAAAATCCCATTGTGGATTGAATCGAAAGCCAAACAGGAAATCGGGGTGGCTGGAATGGCCTTGGGCACCTTCCAGTAGTCAAATTCCCCTCCCAACGGCTAAAAACGAGTGGGGGCGGGAGCGAGAAAGTGACTTTCTGTTGGAAGAGCTTGTGAACAGAGGGAGACATGCTGCAAGTTAATTTCACGTCCACGAGTGTCTTCCTAGGGGCAAGGTACATTTCAGATGGGCATTGTTCCTCTGACAGTGACCCCACATGAATGCCAGGTTCCTGATAGCGTTTGATGCACAAGGAGGGTGACCCTATGATTTCTACACCAACGGCTATGGGACCAACGATGGGGAGATAGCTCATCCCCAGCCTTTTGAGTGCATCATACAGATCACCTTGCAGCTGGGCTTCTGCCGTTTTTGGTTCCCCATCTACCTCCCTTGTTAAGGACTATCGTAGCTTTGGTTTTTTCCCCAAAGATCTGGCTCAACTGGAACAGCATGATAAGATGACGGTCCAGCAGATAAACACAACCAGCATTTTTGACCCAGGGCAGGGTCAGACTGATTGATTAAGCTTTGACCTAACTCCAGCACTCTTAACATATAGTTCCCTTTTCTCAATTGTTGCAGGGGCCCGTTTTCCCTATGCTCTGCCCTTTTTCTTACAGGGATTGTCAGATAATTGACTTTAGGTGTTGGGATTGGCTTACGGTTCCGTCCCCAAGCATAAATGATGCGCCATTGGTGGGAGCGGACCTGTTCCACATCCTGTAACTTGATTCTACTCTGTTCTCCGGGATTTTTAACCTCCTCGGATCTTTCTTCAAGAGCAAGGGGCATTGCTCGGGTATTTTCACAACATTGGGAACTACTATTCAGGACGTTATCACTTAGCAAGCCCTTTGCCAATAACAGCCAGAGCCACAAAAAGCTCATAATTGTCCCTCACACAAAACGTCTCCTAACACAATTCTTTTAGCCTACTGAATCACCACGTCAGGGAGAAGGCAGGGGTTATATATAGTTTGAGGAAGGCCAATATCGGCTTTGGGCGATCCACAAAACCAAATCTTATTTGCTAAACATATCACCCACAATCCGAAACTTCTATTATACTGCAAAGAACCCATTCCCACGGTTCCTCAAACATAAGTGTCATCAGATGATTCGTTTTCCTTTTGATCACAATTAATGATTTTAGCCTCAGTTCCTGTCTTTTTCGGGAGGGGGCAATTCCCGAAGAATGAATACCCAATATAACAAATCAAAATAAGGGTAAGCACACTTACTAAAACAAGAGATAGTGCAGCTATGGCCATAAAGGCTTGAACTGCCATACCCTGACAGGTGCTCAAACTTTCTAATTCATCTTATATCTAAGAACTGGAACGTTGTCTTCCTCCTTCAAATCTTCAGTTGTATGTAGAGAAGTCAGCTTCCAAGGGTGACTTCAGTAGGGCCTCTTCTGCCCCGTTTTTTGCCTGTCTGTTGCTGGTAGGACAGTTATAGGGGGCGCTTCTTTAAGCATATCACTAGAGGAAGGGCTTCATCCCGGTTAGCTTCCCAGTACTCCTCAGCAGCTGACTTAACACTTTTACTGCAAGCAGAGAACACATAACTACAGTATACGGGCCCTTCCATCTAGGTTTTAGATTCTCCCCTTTCCAGTGTTTCATCCAAACTCTATCCCCCACCTGAATATTATGACTAGAAGTTGTCAGAAATGGTGGGGTGAGAGAAACACAGTACTGTTGGATTTCTTGTATTTGCTTATTTAATTTTCCCACCATTTGATTCACCCATGAGATCTCCAGCTGTCCTATATGATTTTTCAAATTATGGCTTATAACCAGTGGCCGTCTAAACATCATTTCAAAAGGAGATAATTTAAGTCCTTTCTAGCGCTCAGATCAAAGCCTACAATGCCGCTGTCTCTTAAGATTCCTTGAATTGCATGGCTGGTATAGATAATGGTAGGCTGTCCAACGATTAATTTATTAGCTTCCTCCATCAAGAGAGCCGTAGCGGCCAGCCTTTTGCAACACAATCCAACGGTTTGGATAGATAAGCCACAGGTTTTTGCCAACTTCCCTTTTCTTGTGTCAGGACTCCCAGAGCCGTATTGTCTTTTGAGTCCACAAAGAGATTAATTTTTTTTTTCAGATTGGGGAGTCCCATCACCGGAGCCTGAGATAATTCTGACTTTAGGGCTTTGAACGCCCGTTTCTGTTCTAAACCCCAAACAAAGGCTTCGTTTTCACCCCCCTTCGTGGATTCGTTAAGGGGTTTGGCTAGAGACGCTAAATTTGGAATCCACATCCTGCAATATCCTGCCACGCCCAAAGGTCCCTGTAACTCTTTCCTAGTCGTTGGTTCAGCAATTCGGCACACAGCTTCTTTTTGCTCATGTCCTATTGCCCTCTGTCCTTGACTTATGGTGTACCCTAAGTATTTAACTTGGGGCTTTTCCAGATGAGCTTTTTGCCTTGGGGCACGATATCCCTTGTCCATTAACAGATGAAGCAGTTGATTGGTATTATCCCAACAAGTCTCCTTCGTCTCTCCAGTTACTAAGATATCATCTACATATTGGAGTAGCACATCTCCATCTTTGCGAGGCTGGAAATCTTCTAGGTCTGAGGGTAAGGCTTCGACAAAAAGGGTAGGTAAATTTTTAAATCCTTGGGGAAGCCTATTCCAAGCAAACTGCCTCTTTTGACCTGTTACTGGGTCTTCCCACTCAAAAACAAACAGTTTTTGACTGTCTATGTATTGAGATGGTGAAGAAGGCATCTGTCAAATCTACCACTGAGAACCAATTGGCTGAGGCTGGGATGAGGCTCAAAAGGGTATAAGGGTTGGGAACAATGGCGTGGACTGTGATTGTTGCTAAATTCACAATCCTCAGGTCCTAAGCTGGCCTGAAGGAGCCATCAGGTTTTGGTATGGGTAGAATTTGGGTATTCCAGGGGGGTTGTATTGTTCTTAGAATGCCCGCTCTTAAATATTTGACAATATGATCCTGAATCGCCCATACAACGGGGCGAGGATAACTTTTCTTGTGTGAGGCAGACAGGCATGGCTAGAGGCTTCACTTGTATAGTTATTGGTACATGATGAGATGCATGGCCTGGTGGATTATCTTGTGCCCACAATCTAGGACACATCAAACTCTTGCCAGGTATTGGGGACCTGGCTCTCTTGAGTCACCATTATTCACCATATCTCATCTGGCGGGGAGGGGTGCCTCATCATTAGGGCCATCTTATCTTCCTCAAAGGACAGGGTAGCTCCCATTTTGCATAGGATGTCAACACCCAAGAGAGGAACTGGACACTTAGGCATATAGAGGAACTGGTGTTCTATATTTCTTCCATTCAGGGAACATTTCAGGGGCTTTAATACAGGATGATGATTTACTAGACCATCAACCCCTTGGATATTTAATATATTATTGGAAAAGGGAGCCAAGAGTTTTGAAATCACGGGTCTAGACGCTCCAGTGTCTACCAAAAAGGTTGCATTATTGCCCCCTGTTCTGACCCCCCGTTTTTGCACACCAAAGCACTCCAAGACAAGAATACTGCTAGAAGATTTATTCACAGTAAATCAACACACTGACTAGACCTTGGCAGCAATCCAGACTTCCAAGATAAGACACAGGCATGAGAACGCCTGTCCAGCGTCGGTAGATAAGTTGAACTCTGCAACCAGGCTCCAGGAAATACTCCTCCTTAAATACTATCTTGAGAGGAGCCTAATTACAACCACCTGGGTCCAATTATCTTCTGTATCTGCGTAGTTGTTCTCTACGTCTATCAGCCCTTCGTTGCCTAGCATCCAAAACCAACTCCCTTGTCTCCTCCCCACTGCTCCAAGGCATGACGTCAGGAGCACACTCCCTTTGGCTTTCACCACTGCTCCATGCCTCAGGCGCCTCCTGGTGGCCAACCAGCCTCTCTGATCCCTGCTCGGAGTCGGAACCCTGTCCAGGGTCCCCCACATCTTCCAGAGCCGACTCATGAGACCCCTCATCGTCGGAGTCTGGTTGCAGCTCCAACAGCTCCTGCTGGGTCACAACACTATCCCTCACCGCAGGGCCCTTCCCCCGGGTCTGACGTTCGGAGTGCGGCTTTGAGGGATATTGCGCATGATAGGCTCGCACCAAAGCAGGGGCATGCATGTCTGTCACATCGGTCCAGATCCCCCCGTCCGACCCCTCGTCCTTCCAGTCGACCAAGTACTGAAAACATCCCTTCAGCCATCTCGAGTCTCGGATCTGGACCACTTTGTGTGGTACCCACGTCTCCACCTCACGTGATGATGGCTGGGGGGGAGAGGGTTGGCGGAGAGGACAAGCTGACCGCTCAGGGATCAGGAGCGAGCGATGGAACACCGGGTGCACTCGCATCGAGCGTGGTAGGGTCAGGCGATAGGCCACCGGGTTGATGACGGCCTCCACAGGGAACAGCCCAAGATACTGGTGGTCCAACTTCTTAGTCGGCCGGTGGGACGGAAGATGCCGCGTGGACAGCAACACATGATCTCCCACAGCCAACTCCGGCACCGCACATCGAGACTTATCTGCCCCACTTTTGTAGTCCTCCTTTGCCTGATTCAGATATTGGCGCACCACTTGGTGGACCGCCTGGAGCTCAGAGAGGAAGTCCTGGGCTGCGGGGACCGGGGAGTCCACTGGGGTGAGAGGGAAAAAGCGAGGGTGATACCCGACGTTAGCCATGAAAGGCGTCGTCCGTGTGGAGGTATGCTGCGAGTTGTTAAATGCAAACTCTGCCACGGCCAAGTACTCCACCCAGTTGTTCTGCTGCTGATTCACGAAGCAGCGCAGGTACTGTTCTAGAATCCCAATCACCGCCTCCGTCCCCCCATCGGTTTCGGGATGGTGCGCCAAGGACAAACAAACCTGGACCTCTAGAGCCGCCATCAGCCCTTTCCAAAATTGGGCCATGAATTGTGTCCCACGGTCTGACACGACCCGGTCGGGTAGGCCATGCAGCCAGAAGACGTGTTGGATGAACATGCGGGCAGTGGCGCGGGCTGTCGGCAATCTCCAACAGGGGATGAATTCTGCCATCTTGGTGAGCATGTCCACCACCACAAGGACCGTGGTAAAACCTGAAGATGGAGGCAGCTCTGTCAGGAAGTCCATGGACACGGCCCCCCAGGGTCTGTCCAGGGTCAGTAATGGCTGCAACAAGCCTGGAGGAGCTCCTGTCGCTGACTTGGCCTGTTGACACTGCACACACAACGTGACATACAACTGCACATCGTGTCATAAGCAGGGCCACCAGAAAGTACGGGAGACCAGGTTCAAAGTCTTGAAAAGGCCAAAATGTCCCGCTGCTGGATTGTCGTGGCATTGGGAGAGCACAAGTCCACGGAGAGGCCCTGTGGGCACATAGAGACGTTCCCGGTATCTCAAAAGGTCCACGTCGAAGGTCCACAGGGAAGCCGTCCCTACCTCTGCTCTCTGTTGCTCTACCCACTCGTTGCCTCGCTGCGCATCCCGTATCAGAGACCGTAAGTCCACTAGCTCGTGCACTGCAGGGAAGGATTCGACGGGCAGAACGGTCCGGGGTGGAAGTGAGTCTGCAGGGTCAGAGTACTCCGGTTTTCTAGACAAGGCATCCGCCCTTTGGTTGTTCGCACTAGGAATGTAAGTCACTTTGAAGTTGAACCGGGCAAAGAACAGAGACCACCGGATCTGGTGCTGGTTCAACTTGTGCGCCTTTGTTAGAAACTCTAAATTCCTATGGTCCGTCCGGACCTCGACTTGATGCCTGGCCCCCTCCAGGTGATGCCTCCAGGCCTCAAATGCCACCTTGATAGCTAGAAACTCCTTCTCCTAGATGGTGTAATTGTGCTCGGAAGGATTGAGTTTCCGGGAGTAATAAGCGCAAGGGAAAAGGGTACCATCAGGGGCGTGAGCCTGCAGTAACACCGCACCCACCGCGATGTCAGACGCGTCCGCCTCCACCACAAATGGACGATGGGGATCAGGGTGCTTCAGGATCGGCTCCTTCGTAAAGGCGTGCTTCTGGGTCACGAACGCCTGTTGCTCCGTGGGCCCCAGCGAAACGGCACTTTCTTTTGCAGGAGCCGAGTGAGGGGCGCAGTCAAGAAAGCAAAGCTGGGGATGAAGGTCCGGTAATAGTTGGCAAACCCGAGGAGTCTCTGAACATCCTTCATACATTGAGGAGGTTGCCAACTACGCAACGCCTCCACCTTGCCCGGCTCCATCGCGATTCCCTCAGGGGAGATACGGTGCCCCAGGAACTCTATGGTAGTCTGCCAGAACTGACACTTCTCCAGCTTTGCAAATAAACGATGCTCTCGGAGTCGTTGCAAGACCAGATGTAAATGTTGTTGATGATCCCTCCGGGATGTCGAGTAGATCAAGATGTCGCCCAGGTAAATGACGACAAACTGATCCAAGAGGTCCCGGAAGATGTCATTCATGAAGTTTTGGAACACTGCCGGGGCATTGGTCAACCCAAACGGCATGACCGTGTATTCGAAATGTCCGTACCGGGTGCCAAAGGCCGTCTTCCATTCGTCCCCCACCCTGACTCGGACTAGGTTATAAGCCCCACGCAAGTCCAGTTTTGTGAACACCGTCACCTCCTGGAGCCGCTCCAACAACTCAGGAATCAGGGGCAGCGGGTAACGATTACGCACTGTGATGGTATTCAGGCGACGGTAATCACAACAAAGTCTCAGATTCCCCCATCTTCTTTTTCACGAACAAAACCGGGGCAGAAAGTGGCGAAGACGAGGGCCAGATAAAATCCCGGGCAAGGTTCTTGTCTAGAAAGTCCCGCAATGCGGCCAACTCCGGCTCGGACATGGAGTACAGGCGACCCGTAGGGAGCTTTGCATCAGGTACCAGGTCGATGGGACAGTCATAAGGCTGGTGCGGCGGCAGTTGATCCGCCTCCTGCTCACTGAAGAAGTCCGCGAACTCCGCTAAACCCGGCGGCACGTCCACCCTGGTCGAGCTGAGCAACTGGCCTGCACAGACGTGATGGGTGTGGTCGACACATTGCAAGGAAGGGAACGTGATCAGATTCTGTGACCAATAAATCTGAGGGTCATGCGCTCGCAGCCAAACCAAGCCCAAGACCACGGGGAAATGCAGGCCCGAAGCCACATAAAATTGGATGACCTCCTCGTGCTCCCTGAGGACCAGGCACAAGGGCTGCATGGTGGCCTTGATAGGCCCAGACAGTAGCACCCGACCGTCAATGGTCTTGACCCGCATCGGTGGGTCCACCAGACACAGAGGGACATTGTACTTTGTAGCAAACTCCGCATCCATAAAGTTTGTGGTAGCCCCGGAATCGATCAAGGCATGGGCCTGAATTCCCTGCAGACTACCTGACAAGAGGATGTCTGCTGCTAAGATCATGTGCCGTGGAGGTCCATCCACCTCTGTTTTGGCGTGCACCAGACCTAAAGTCTCTGTCAGATCAGGCTCCGCCCATTTCCCGACACGTTCCGGAATTGAAGAATAGACCCCAGACCTCACAGCCCCCCTACCCTTTTTGGTGCAAACCAAAACCAGGTGTCCACAGTAGAAACACAACCCCCCTGCACGCTGTCTGTCCATCTCCGTGTGCGACAAGCGGGATTTGGCGGCACCCAACTCCATGGGCTCCTCCCGTGCAACTGTAGTCTCCTGAGGGACCGGCACCCTGCTGGTCTCGGGGGTGTGCGGCAGGGCCCCCGTCTCTGCAACCGGGCGTCTATCCGGAGGCAAATGTGGACCAACGCGTTGAACGTCGGTGGCCTGTCCACCTGCACCAGCTCATTCTGCAGGTCATCTGACAGCCCGTCGTGAAAAGTGTCCATGAGGGCTGGCTCATTCCAAGCTGAGTCCTGACTAAGCAGCCGGAATTCGCTGACATAATTATGCAAGGAGCCACGGTCCTGCTGCAGTGCTTTGAGTAGTCTGGTGACTGTTTCCACCTTGATGGGATCATCATACATCAGCCTGAGATGATTACAAAAACCCTGGAAATCATCCAGCAGAGGGCTAGGCTGAGATAGCAACAGGGTAGCCCAACGAGCTGCTGTGCCTGAAAGCAAACTAATAATAAATCCCACCTTAACCCGGTTGGTGGGAAAGTCCTCCGCTCTCAAGCTGATAAACAGATGGCATTGTCCCAAGAACGCTGTAAACATTGCTTGTTTGCCATCAAACTTGTCTGGCACAGCCACCGGACATTTCCTCCATGGCTGGGGGGGGGGTTAGCAGGCCCCTGAAGCTGAGCTACTGTCAATTGGGCATTCTCAGCATGTAGTTGCTCCATTATAGCTTAATGGAGCTTTGTTTGGGGCAGAGTTCAAACTGTTCTGACCCCCCCACTTCGCACACCAAAGCACTCCAAGACAAGAATACTGCTAGAAGATTTATTCACAGTAAATCAACACACTGACTAGACCTTGGCAGCAATCCAGACTTCCAAGATAAGACACAGGCATGAGAACGCCTGTCCAGCGTTGGTAGATAAGTTGAACTCTACAACCAAGCTCCAGGAAATACTCCTCCTTAAATACTATCTTGAGAGGAGCCTAATTACAACCACCTGGGTCCAATTATCTTCTGTATCTGCGTAGTTGTTCTCTACGTCTATCAGCCCTTCGTTGCCTAGCATCCAAAACCAACTCCCTTGTCTCCTCCCCACTGCTCCAAGGCATGACGTCAGGAGCACACTCCCTTTGGCTTTCACCACTGCTCCATGCCTCAGGCACCTCCTGGTGGCCAACCAGCCTCTCTGATCCCTGCTTGGAGTCGGAACCCTGTCCAGGGTCCCCCACACCTTCCAGAGCTGACTCATCAGACCCCTCATTGTCGGAGTCTGGTTGCAGCTCCAACGGCACCTGCTGGGTCACAACAGCCCCCTATCTTCATTCAGACCAAGGGTTCAGGGGGGAGCTTGACTAAACCCTGGTCCTCTTCAGTCTTCAGACCGCTCATCTATTGCAGCCAAGCCTTTAGCTTCTGTCCCTTTTTTGGTGCCGACTTCGGCTTTTGCCCTGGAATTCACGGGATTTCATTCCTCTTCCACTTTCTTCCTCTCTGGGAATCATAAGTCTTGACCTCTCGAGTCAATTGACCAGGGTCCATTCTTCTATCCTTGTCCCCTTATTCTGACTTCAAGTCTCTTGGGTCATTCTTGTAGCCAGTGGCCTTCTTCCTTACACCAATTACATCGACCTCTGCTCTGGGCTTTGGAATTGTTTGACAACGCAACTGCCAGCAATTCAGCTTTATGTTGCATCCTGTCATCTTTCTTCCTTTCTTCTACTTTGTCTCTATTCACAAAGACCTTTCGTGCAATTTCCATTAATTGGCTTATATTCATTCCTAAGGCCCCTTCTTGTCTCTGGAGCTTCCGTTTAATGTCCAGGGCACTCTGAGATATGAAAGCCATGGTTAGCATGCGGGCATTTTTGGGATCCAGGGGATTGATTGGGGTGTAGGTTTTATATGCTTCAACCAGCCTTTGGAAGAAGGCTTCGGGACTTTCTTACTGGAGGTTTTGCAGCCTGCTCTAAGCCCTTAAGAATTAGTGCCTGACAGTCCTGGAGGGGGGTCGTGTCTCCATAGGGATCCCATTGTGGATCTTGTCTTGGAAACCGTAAATTTAGCGCAGCCTGAAGGTTTCCTCCGTCCGCGGGCTTAAGGATTTTTCCAATGGCACTACTTAATCTTTCTCTCTCTTCACCATTAAGGAAAGTAGTCATTAACTGTTCCAAATCCTGCCAGGTTGGATTATGGGTTTTGATAATAACCCTGAACAAGTCAATGACCTCCTGAGGCTTAGCGGACAACAGTCCGTAATGTTGTTTCGAATTCAATAGATCTGTAGTGGTGAACGGGACGTATTAAAATAGAGGCGGAATTTCTGCCTGTCCCTGTCCATCTATAACTCTTTGATCCACTTGGCGAAGTGGGGCTAGGAACTGACTTCTGGTTCGGGCAGCAATGGGAGAAGTCCGTTGGGTTGCAGGAGAGGGGGGTCTGCTAGAAGGACTTTCCACTTTTTGCTTTCCCTCTGGTCACTTTGTCCTACAGCCCCTTGATTATTTCCACCGCTACCAATTTGTTGCTGCCTCAGATGATAAAAAGGAGCATATGGAGGGGGACCTTCCTCTTCATAGGGTGCGATCTTTAGGATAAGCTTCTTTTCGGGGTGACTCTTTTTGACCTCATGTTTGCCATTTCCTCTCATTCGAGCCACACAGACCTTCATGGCTTCCATTCTACATTTACGAAGCCAGTCAGGATTCTGTTGCACAGCTATTTGCCACTGATCAATATACTGATACTGATCCGGGTGGCCAGTTTTAGCATCTGTTAAGATCTGATGTACTTTTGAAATGATGTCTGATGCGTGCGGCCCTCCCCAGCTCCACTTTCGCTGGCAGAGGGTTGCAGGAGGCCATCACAGCCAAAAACGGAGCTTGGGAGGATGGTGCACAGCCCTCCCAAGCTACATTTTCACTAGTAGATGCACTGCAGGCATCTACCTTGCTGTTTCCAAGGTTGCCCCGCAGGCCAGATCTAAACACCCCGTGGGCTGGATTTGGCCAGCGGGCCTTGAGATTGACACCCCTGGGCTACATGAAAAGGAAGCAAATTATTTGAGAGCATAAAAACAGCACTCAAGATAGCTAATTAAGGGACATAATAATAACTTGCTATTTTGCTTCTGTAAGAATTGCTTTGCTCCTGTAAGAATTCCTGCTGTCTTGTTTTTTTGTACAACTCCATGCCTGGAATGGAATATGTCATAGTTTGACAGGGTTAAACCGGGAAAATACCTCTGTTGCTGAGCACTCAACCCCCCCTGTTCCCTGCTGCACAGCCAATGCAGGGCTACAAGGTGTCAGATTTCCTGAAGATGCCCTAAATGATTCATAATTATCAAGCCAAGTCATTAATATAAAACCAGTGATTTATTATGTGCTCCATTAGGCAATATCAGTTCGCAGTCAAGCCTGTGCTTTGTTTGTTTTACATCTGAACTTTACCCCTGTTCCTTCCCTCCCCTGAGTCTGTGTCATAAATCACATTACCCTATAGATGCACCCCTCCCAAACTGGCTGCAGTAATCTGAGATCTGACTCAAGCCGACAGTATGCATGGAATGCACTCCCACGCATTCTGTCCCCGTGACAATACTGAGAGTTGACATTCGGCTCCCCTCACTTTCCAAAAGCAACCTGTGCAAAGCAAAAACAATTTGAGTACAAGTATAGGATTCCCCCCAGGCTTGTTTGTATTTTTTTCATGGAGTCTTTTTATAAGGTGATCAGTCTGGATATTTCTACTCTTTACCCAAGATGCCTCTGGCAAGGGGTAGCCCTTCCAGTTGATTAAGTACTGGAGTTGTCTCCTGTGCCACCTCGAATCAAGGATTCATTGCATCTCATAATGGGTTTGCCCCCATATGACCACAGGGCCTGGGGGCTCCCAGGGTAGTGGTCTCAGAGTGGATCTGACCATGGGTTTTAATAGGTTACTATGGCATACCGGGTGTATCTTCCCTAGCAGTCGTGGCAGTTTCAATTGCACTGTGACTGGGTTGATGATCTTTACTATGGGGAATGGTCCCACAAAATGGTCCCAGTTTCCTACGAGATGAAAGCCTGGTAAGAAGATCTAATTAACCCACAGTCATAAATCAGAATTTGGAAAAGGCAAAGAACCTTGAGAGTATAAATAATATTAATGGACAGATCCGGATTTTGGCAAAAAGAAAGAAAGAAGGGGGAAAATGGAGGGTTGAATCACTAGCCCAAAAAGAGCCATTTGCTTGAAACAATTTGGACAGAAAAAGAGAAATGAGAGAAGTGACAAACCCACTCAAATACAAACTCTAAATTTGGTTTTGGATTTGAAAAGATTGTGTTTTTAAAGTAGATTAGGAGGTTGAAATGGACGCCAAAACATACTGAGGAGATTTTTCTTTGTTCGAGTTTCTTCTAACTAACATATCTTAATCAACTCCAATTAATGAGAGGTGGAATGTAACAAGGGAAAAAAATCAAGAAAAAAGCACTATTTTCTCACTGATAACCTAAACCTGCCTGTGCGGCGAATGGAATGCAAAACTCTGAGCAGGAAGATTTAATTAACCAATTGCCATAAATCAGAATTTGGAAAAGCAGGAGGCAAAGTGAAACATACCGGAGTTTGGCTGTATGTGAGTTTGTTCCAATTAATATATTTTGAGCAACTATAACCAACAAGAAGTGGAAGGTAACAAGGGGAAAAAAATAATAAAATCAAAAACAGGGAAAATACGAAGTTTTTTTTTTCTGCAAAAGATCAAGATGGCTCCAGCTTCTCTTCCTCTTCACATTAGTTGAATTAGCTAAATTTAAGGTGGACCAGAACCTCGAAATAAGGCTTGTATAACTAACTGCAATTTTGAAACTGGACATTAAGGTAACAAGGGGGAGGGGGGAATAAAATTAAGAGCTGGGAAAGTACAAAATTTTTGTTTCTTTTTTTTTCTTTGCTGCCGAAGGAAGAACAAAAGATCAAGATGGCTCCTGCCTCTCTCCCTCTCCATATCAGCTGAACTAGCTAAATTTAAGGTGGACCAGAACTCTGAAATAAGAACTGTATAACTAACTGTAACTTTGGAACTGGACATTATGGAAAGGTGGGAATTTGAAGAACGACGTGAAATTATTAAAAAATATGCATAAATCATTAAAATCAAGTCTAAATAGAATTTTGAACTCAGAGAAGCAGGAAGTGAAGGGAAGAAGTGAAGGAAGAAGGGGGGATAATGAAGGGGTAGAAAGGGTGGAAAATAAAAAGCAGACAAAAAACTTCATTGGGTTTGACAGTGGTACAGGGAAAATTGAAAAGGGGGGATGTGTCCCAACAAAAGGAAATAAAAAGCAGACAAAAGATCTTACTGAGTTTGACAGTGGCATGGGGAAAAGGGAGATTACAGGAATAGAGAAGTGGGACAAAAGACTTACTAGGAAAACATCAGACAATTAGAAATTGTTATATGGTGAAATATAAAGCTGAGATATGTAGTTTACTCCTATACATGATAATAAAACTAAGATGCTAACTGATTGAATATGATAATGGAAAGATAATTAAACAAAGGTTAAAATATATGGAATATGGACAAATATGAAACTGTTACTGGTTTTTTTAAAAAAATGCAATTACTATATATGTATACTTTTTTGTTTCTCTTTTAAAAAAGAAGAAGGAAGATATATGTTAAAATTAAATATGTATATTGAAAAGGAATTATAAATACCATCAACATAAAATGGAGCTCGCTCAGAGGCTGAAATATACCAAGTAAATGAGATGAAGAGTGTGAAGTAGAGGAGAGAGGTAAGGGAAGAAGAGCAGGTAGGAAAGAGGGGGGGAGAGGAGGAGAGAAAGAAGGAGTGGAAAGGGGAGAGAGGAGGAGAGAGGAAGGGGAAGTAGAGAAGAGAAGGACGACAGAGGGAAGAAAGGAGGTAGGGAGGAGGAGGAGAGAGGAGAAGAAAGTGATGGATAATGTACAAATATGGTGTATGGAGAGCAGAAGAGCCAATAATTCTTTTTGGGAGTTGATGGTAAGACAAATTGATGTAAACATTTAATAATCTAATAAAAGATTCATAATTATCGAGCTAAGTCATTAATACAAAACCAGTGATTTATTAGGTGCTTCATTAGGCAATATCTGTTCGTAGTCAAGCCTGTGCTTTGTTTGATTTACTTCTGAACTTTACCCCTGTTCCTCCCCTCCCCTCAGTCTGTGTCATAAATCATGTTACCCTATAGATGCACCCCTCCCAAACTGGCTGCAGTAATCTCAGATCCGACTCCAGCCGACAGTATGCGTGGAATGCACTCCCACTCATTCTGTCCCCGTGACAACACTGAGAGTTGACACAAGGAAGGCATGGGCCAGGGGGGCAGAATTGGGTACTAAGCTGATGCCTCTGAAGGTATAAAAGGATGCCATACCTTCCCCAAGGTGTGGCTATTCCTTACATGCATTGTGTCTGTATGTTCTGGATATAGTTTCACCCAGTATTATGTTTTGGCCAAAAATAAAATCTGCTTCTTTTTGCAAGCCTCATCTCGAGTCTCACTCTCTTTGGCATCTCAGTGGCTTGGGGAAACTTCTGAGACCTTACATTTTCTGCAGCCCAATGTGGGGCTTGAGGGCATCATTCCTTTGAAGTAGCTGCATTCAGCTTCTCACAAGCTGAACTTCTTTGTAGTTCAGTGGCCTTCACTATGGCGAATGGAAGAAACCAGCTGGGACCAGAGGCGAAGTCAATAGCACTCCTGGAAAAAATTGTCCAGTGACTTTGACCTGGTCATTTGCTGGCAGGCTCAGATTCTGCCTACCCTGAATGCCTTAAAGAGGCTTGCACTGGGGGGTTGTGGAACTGAGCTCTTCTAGGTGAGTAGAAATTTGGGGGGGGGGGGGAGAAGGGGAGGGGAGTGTTGCCTTGTGTGTGTGTGAGTGACTGAGATGTGGGAAATACCTACTAGAGGTTTGCCTACGCTTTGAAAGGAGTGTAACTGGTGGAATGAAATAGAAGTTTGAGATTCAGGGGAGGGCTTGGTCAAACTTTGAGCCGGCTGGGAGGTCTGAGAAATCCCTTAGGGAAGAAGGGTGGGTTTGGTCAGGCTTTGAGCCTACAGAAAGGTCCGAGAAATCCCCTTACCAAGAAATCCCCTTAGGAATTTTGAGATTCAGGGCAGGGTTTTAACCAACTCTGAACTGACAAACGGTCCAAGAAATCCCTTAGGGCAGGGGTGTCCAAACTTTTTGCAAGAAGGGCCAAATTTGGTGAGGTGAAAATGTGTGGGACCGACCATTCAGCCTGACATTCTTTGAACCATTAACATTAAATGCAAATGAACTATTTTATGAAAGACTAAACAAATAACTGAGGCGGGGAGAAGAGGCTGTGGGCCGCTTGAAATTTGAAAATGGGCCACATTTGGCCACCACTTTGGACATGTCTGCCTTAGGGGAAAAGGTAGGGTCTGGCCAGACTCCGAGCTGACGGGTCTGAGAAATTTGTGGAAAATGTCTGTGATTTGTTGAGGCTAGAGAGAAATGCAGAGAGGACACTGAGAGGAGAAAGGAGGTGAGAATTCTGTGTAGTTTAAATATGTTTCCTACCAAAGAAACAAGAATCAATGAAGGAATGTAACAAAACTTAAAAATAATAGTTATGGGTAAAATAAGAAAGTTAAGAATGGTGAAACCCAAATAAAACATAATTGAATGGGAAAAAAATAAATAAAAATAAAAATAAAAACTTAGTTAATTTTTGGTGATTAATAAGTAGAACGTTGTAGATGCTTATAGAATGTTTTTGTTTTTAAAATGTTTATTCGTTAACAGATAACCCATCATGACAATAATAATGAAATAATAACTCTAACTGGTAAAAACAATTTGGATATAAACTGTAATATGGGACCTGGGGAAAAGATTTACTAATTTTATTAATATTATTTTTGTTTAGATTTTGTTATAAAGATGTAATCTCTCCTGGGTACTTATAAATTCTGTTAATAAAATTTTGTCTAGATTGATTATAATATAAATATAAATGATTCTAGACAAAAGCACGTTTAAACAAATATAGTTAAATGAGAATGATGGTATATTGATGGTATAAAGATTTTTGATTTAAAATGTACAATTCAATATGAATGAAATATAAAGAATGATTGTAGTAACGCACGAAATTTATTAGTAACCAATCGACATGCTTTCTGGAAGATGTAATGAAGAATGTTTTTGTGTGTGTTTTTTGTTTAATTAAAACAATTAAAAAAAGCAAAAAACAAAAGCAAAAAAAATGTTTCCTCCCTGTATCTCCCCCCCTGCCCCCCAGTCATTCTTTTACACAAGGGCTTTTTGCCTTGGAAAAGCGAGAGAAGCAGGAAAGGGGAGATGCAGTTTTCTGTTCTTTTCACCATTTTTTTTTCTTCTCTCTGACGAACCAGCCTGAGAAAGACAGGGCAAATGCTCCTGCAGCCTTGCCTTTCACTGTTTTCGTCTCTTTCATCTGCATATAAAAGCTATGCAGATGTATTTTTCTTTTCTGAACACCGTTTTGATTTTTTTCTTCTTTTTCTGGAAGTTTTGAGATTTAAAATGCTTAATTAAACCTTTATGAAAGAAATGATGTTTTTAACCTACTTAATCAGAGTTTGCTTCCATCTGAATGGAATCTGAATCTGACTCACATTTTACTAAAAGCAGAGGATTAACACTAAAGTTTGACCCAAATATATTTCAGAGCATTGATTCAAAATACCTCATTTAGATTATTTCTTTTATTTTTGAAGCTGTTCTTCTTACCTCCCTCTTTTATGTCTTTATGTCTGTGTGCATTTTGAATGCTTAGGAGTTAAGGTGCTCTATCCTATGG